>NC_051228.1:9768054-10068054 GCF_015220715.1 Pygocentrus nattereri | reverse complement strand
GCTGACTAAAAAGGCCAGTGCCCCAGCAACAGAACAGATGTCAGCTTTGTTTTCAGTACAGTGAGCCGATAAGTTCCAAAGGGCACTGAGGACACTTTTTAATGTGGATTCCTATAAAAAGAATCATATAATTTAAAAAATGCATAACAATGAAGGCATGTTATAAAACAGAATAATGACTATACTTCTGTGTGGTGCTATTAATTCAAATTTTTTATAATTTTCAAATAGACCCCTACCTTCTGAACCTCAAGGGCACACTCCATTAGGGCCCTAACGCTGCCAACCTCACGCAATGTCTTTTTGCTATTCACATCTGCACGCCAAGACAGGTTTCTCAGGACACTAGCAATTACCTAATAGAAAACAGCATAATTTCATTGTGCACCTTTATAAATGCAATTAAATAATATTAATTGGAGGCATAGGTTTACAAATCCTTAGAATTACACAGATCTGTGATTTTTGTAGAAGCGTACCTGCTGCAAATCCTCACTCTCAGATTTCAGCTGGGCTACCATGGCTCTCATACAGCCCTTCATGGAACAAAGTGTAGCCTGAAAAGAAATTTAAATGGATTATAAAGTGTCTTAACAATAAATAAATAAAATGTAAAAAAAAAAAAATCATATACAAAACAAGGAAAAATGTGGATGGATGTGAAGAGTGGCAGCTAGTTAACTATGATATCTGCTGACTATTAGTTAATGACATGTTTTAATGAGCCAAAAACTACTTTTGATAAATCACTGATTGATAAACCAATTAAAGGTAACAGCATGTTGCATTTTTGGAAGCTACTACATAAGCTAACTCAGCTAGTAAGCTAAAAGCAGGACTTTCAATCAACAATACATTTATCCAGTACAAAACCAGGAAAAAAAAACATTATATATATTAAAAAAAAAAAAAAAAAAAAAAAAAAAAAAACTTTCCAACAGTATTTTTTCCCCAACTTGAAGAGTTGCATTTGCCCAACCTACCTTGTTGGCTACATCTCCAAAAGTTAAGTTAGTGAGAGCCATTCCAGCATATCTTCTTAGTGTAACACTGTAGTGATCACTTGTAAGGCCATAAATCTCACAGTCCACCTGCAACAGTTCACCTATAGCCTGCAGTCCACCTAAACATAATAGGGTCGGCCATTCAGACTTGTTTCAAAATATACAATTTTCTAACAAACAGCAAACTGGATTTAGATATGGTTATAAGTCAAAGTGTTAGAAAAGAAATAGGTTTACCAAGTTCATTCATAGCATGTCTGTGCTCTTCATCAAAGGACAGCTTCATGAGAACACAAACTGCAGGGCAGATCTGATGTTCCACAGGAGAAGGCACTAAAATTTAAATGAAATGAAGTTCATTTAAATGTAATGAAAAAAATAAAGAAAAATTGTACTATATATATATATATATATATATATATATATATATATATATATATATACACACACACACACACACACACACACACACACACACACACACACACATACATACATTTGCTGTGTACTTACTGTCACTTCACATGACTTAAGTTTATTAAAAGTGGAAAAAGCAGTGTACATAATATTTCTAAGATATATTGAGGCTACATTTCCTAGAAACCCATGCAGCCTGCCACTTAAAGGCTCTCTCATTAACCTAAAATTAATAACAGTCAGACATATCACATTACCACAAGCTATTCTTGACTTGTTACAATGAGAGCTGGCATACCAGTAAAGGGCAAGGAGGGAGAAATGAAGGATGGGTTTACTTGGGTTTTTATCTTGGTCCACTCCGCGCTCATGGCTCTCCTGCCACTCCCAGCAGGTCTCGCAGTAAGCCCTGATCTGTTCCAGGAGGTGGAGCACCCGTATCTCTCTCCGACCACGCTTGTCGTCTGGTTGTGAATGGATGATGTTATGCAGAGCAGCGCTGGCCCTGGCCCGAGCCTCTTTGCTGCCCCGAGAATTGCCCAACAGTACAGAGTCCTTGTCATTGCCATGGAGAAGCTGGATGAGCAGAGGCAGGCATCCAGACTGACGCATGGCTATGCAACTGTCCTGAGAGCTGGACATGGCGAGGAGAGTACGGGACATATCGTCTTTGTCATGGGTCCCCAGCATGGACAGCAGAGAGTACACCATCTCCACCTGGAAATGGAAATAACGAGAGAGTCAAGAGTTCGCATATGGTTTTCACACATGAGCAGTTAATGATTTGCTTATACACACTCTAGCCATCAATAAACCCATCTTACAGGCTTGTATATCTTAAAAAGCAGCATTCCAGAGTTCTTCTCTTTTTTTTTTTTTTTTTTAAAGTAAACTGGGTGCAAAAATGACAGCCCATAGTCCAAAACCTTCATACAACCACAAGCATGAAAATCTATCACTGACTTTATATCCTTGGTGTATAGGAACATATGATTTTCAATGACACGAACAATGGCGGAGCAGTGAAATAGTCGCAGCTAAAAAAATGATTTTAATATTTGTCTCAGTTCTGAACTCAAGTAAACCTGAAAGTGAAACAGCGACAAATGACCTTCAAAGCAGTGTAAAAATAGCCCAACAGTGCCAAACTTTTTATAACCATTAAATGATTGTTATTCATGGAATAACAATATTCCATGACCACTATATTTTGGATTTTATTATACTATATATTAATACGATTGTTGCCATTTTATAAAAACCATACACCACCACAGACTTTATTTCATCATTGCCCCAGAGCACTATATGCATGTCTCTCATGCATGTTTAGTATCACCCTTTAACCACAGTAAAAACACAGACACATAGACTCTTATGACTTATTGCTTTAATATATCCATGCTGCCTGGGTGGCCATTCGCCTGAGGATTTCGGTTTAACTGACCAAGTACTGAAAGTACTGTGGCTGTGTACATACAATAAGCCTCAAATGTCCTTTAACCAAGTAGCAAAACATGAAGGCCGTTTTCTTTTCACAATGCATGAAATAACTGGAGCACAAAACGAACCACAAACAAACCACACTTCATTTGTCAAATGGTCTGAGACTTGAAAAGCAGAAACAGTCTAAAGACTCGTTTATGCTCAACGTTACATACGGATACAGACATGGACATGGACAGTGCCTTCTGTCCGAACTCTGCGTCCATTTTGTTTGTATTTGTGCACATTCTTTGAAAGCTTACAGATACAGACAAAACAGAGGTACCACCAGAAGCTATGCAGGCAGTGGAGACGGGATATGATGACAATTTCTCTCATTGGTTATATAAATAAAAAGAATGTTCCGGCCACATGTCACAAAGTATTAATGGCCTCACAGACACCACAGTCTACACTGGCGCCTCTTCCGTAGTTGGTACATTATCACAACCTTCTCCACCGTCACCATGTATGCTATTGTCACAAACTTTTTACTCTGGACTGCCCTCTAGTGCATGTAGTGCTTAATATATATGCCAATGTAACAGATGCACAAAAATATGTGGTCAGTGACTGTCATCATTTAAATTGGACATGTCCTCTTTCATACGTAAAGGGAGTATAAATGAGTTTTAAGTGTGAAAAGACTGAGCCTGTGTTTCTTTAAATTTGTAACATCAATAAAGAGAAAAAAGTGCTTTAAGGTTTTCTGGTTTACCTTGGTGCCCAGATGACTGGTTAACCTCCGTGGGACGGAATAGCTCCCCCCACTACTCATTTCACTGGCTGTGTCGTGATCCACACGAGAGCTTGGGCCCTGGCAGATAAAGAGATATTTTTACAAAATCTGCACACTCTGGAAAAACATGAACGGTATTTAGAAATACCAAGTGCTCTTTATCGTTAAGTCAAGAGGCCCATTTAATTTTCAATGCTGTATGTACAGTTGTGGGGGAAAAATCTGAACATCCTCAGGCAAATTATGTTTTGTTGATTTTCTAGGTGAAAATAAGTCAACCTGTCCTCTACAGAGAACACATCTAAACACGGCATTCATTTTTTGGCTAATTTTACAGCACACTTTCTAATTATTTGCTGAGTTTAACAACAAAAAAAATCCTTAAAACACTTAAAATACAAAATCCGTCATGTCTTTTTGCACTGCCAACGTATTTTTCCACCAATATGTTAAACTAGGCAAGCAGTAATTTGGTGCTCTCTGTAGAACAGGGGTTACCTTTATCCCCTGCTTAGAAAATCAACACCACACATACTTTGGCCAGGTGCACAAAAACTTTTGTAACCGACTATACATAACAACAGCGACTGACATCGAGAATGAGGCAACTGACTTAGATTATCAGAAACCGAAAAATGAATGAGACAAAACAGTGACAGTGTGAGAAACATTTGCTTTCTTAACCTTGGAAAGCAACTTGAGTCACACTTGATCCTAGTACCTAATCCAATGATACATCACTGGCACCATCTGTCTGCAAAATGCTACTGAACCTCACGGCAGCAAGCCAGAGAAACATTATGTGATTCAGAAAAAAAAAAGCTCATTTCTGTGCAGGGACTTTTAAAGCCCCACTGGGGTCCCTTGCCCAAAGAGACACATTTCCAGGACATTTGCATTCATAACATTAGTATTCAAAGCACACTGAGGCTCCTGGCATAGACTGTAAAGGCTTTTAAAAAGATCACTTGTTTAAAAAGAAATCGCTTGTTCCAACTGCCAAAATTAAACCCAGACAGAAACCAATCTTCTCGATGGGGAGTGCATCAAAACTTTTACTTTCCTTACCTGAGAACAAGCTCCACTTGCGATGCCAGCGTCAGCTGATGCCTGGGCCCCCTCAGCTTGGGTTACAAGGTCATGTTTGGCCTGTTAATGGGAGAGAACAAACTAGTTCGTCAAAGATGAAAAAGCCGATAAGACATGATGGACAAATACAATTCATACCAGCAAACAAGAAGAGAGGGAGTATCAGGAGAGAGACTAAGCAAGTCACCTCATCATGCAAGAGAGGGAAACAGTCAGGACTGATGTCCTGTATGAGTGTCATACAGGACTGGCTGTGTCAGATCAGATAGAGTCCTCATTGAGGATTCAAATCAGTAAGAAAAGAGAAAGAGAAAGATTCAGTAGTCACTAGGCTAGAGCAGCTGCAAGAGCATCAGTCTCCCTCTTCCTGACCTACATAAACTGCTCGTTCAGCCTGCAGGATTAAAAGCAACAGAGGGGGAGGGAAATCAAATGTGTCCAATAGGATCTGTTCAGGGAAAGGGGACCACATGCGCAACAACGCTTACAAACTGCACACAGAAACATGTGAACATACATTAACACAGACCCACATTTGTGCTCTTGCGTATACAGATGATTTACTAGTCTTTAAACGTAACATAATCCTACACAGATAATCCAGTACTTTCTGCATATTGAATCATCTGTCCACACATCAAGCCTTCTAGCCCCTGACCTGTACACATCAAAAGCTAGGTCACACTCATGTCTGTTCATGCTCGGTCACCCAAAGAGCCTACATTTAGCACACATGCTCATTCAATTAAAAATGTATGGCTCATCTAGCTTTTCCCCCTGCAAAACATTTCCACTACCTACCATGAGAATGCGGTTCAAGACAGAAATACATGGCTCCCCCACTAAAACTGGCACACATGTACGTCCTGGATTGGATCAGAGTGCACCTGACAATGTTTGTACTAGTTTCTCCTGTCATATAATGCTTTGATGCCCTTTCTTATACAGTGCTCAAAAGTAGTCTTGGGACACTCTCTGAATATAATTTCAGTCCTCTTTATTTATTACTTTATGAATAATTATTTTGTATCCATCAGAAAAGTTCTAACAACGAGCAATAATGACCAGGTTTCCTAAAAGAAACGATCTGAAATGTGAAATGATCCCAATGAGTAACTGAAACATGAAGAAAGTTGAAGTATTCAAGCATCAGTGGGACAAAAATTAGTATCTCTTTGTTGTGTTTATGTTTTAAACACTATCACTTACCACTACTTTAGGACATTTTTTCAAATTGGATTTTCAAATTTTCAACATAGCTGAACTCAAATACACTTTGTAACCAAGACACATTTTGCAACTAATATTTATGACCATTCAATATTCAAGTTTTCTAAAGCAATATATTTTAGAATGTTTATAATATTAACTAAGGTGTGTTGAACAGTGGCCTTCCAGCAGAGTTGGAGATCTCTGGTTTCAACACGTGCATTTTGATCCCAACATTGACATAAAATGGAAGGTTAGGTGAAAGTTTTGGTGTTGGACCCAAGTATTGTTTTGCAAATTACACTACTACAAAAATGATGTACTTTTGAACACGGCAAAGTGCAATTACCATAATACATTAACAAATGAAATAATTATGGAAAAGATGGTGTCCCTACATTTGAACACTGTATATGATGCCGCTTCATACATGTTGCTGTTTTATTATTATTGTTAGTTTATTATTGTCTAATCAACATCATGAGTATGTAATGCCCTGTATGTTTACTGTCTGGTGTATTTATTGTTTGTTCTGCACTTGTTCCACACTTGTGTATCTGCACTTTATGTAGTCCTGTCTAATGTTATTGTTGTGTGCTATACCTCATGTCAAAAGAATGACATTTCTTCTCAATGCTCTATTGAGAAATAACTAAGACCATCTGACTTAAGAGGCACGTTTATGTCGTATGTGCTCATTTTTTCGGCCAAAGCAAAACTAGCTATAATTTAAAAGTATAGATGCACTACATGTTCAATACAGGACAACTGTACTGTAAACTCAAGCATAAAGTGTCATCTTTGTCATTTCATCAAAGAGAAAAACCAGCAAGAGCTCCCCCTTCTGGATGTCTGCAGATGTAAGCAATCACTTTTCGATTGCATTGTACAAGCCCTCATCAAATGCAGATCTATTAGGGCTTTAAGAGACTTCACAGTCTAAACAGCGTTTAGTGTTGGTTTAAAGAACTAATAACACTATTCTTATACATTCCTATAGAAATATATGCAAACTATTATTTGGCCCAGTATGAAATGCACATGAATTCTTCTAATATAAATTAACAGACTATACATGAACTTGAAATTAAACTTTCATTCTTGAAGTGTACTCACAGACAAATAACAAATGAAAATATGGTTGTTCCAAAAATATTTATAAGTGGAACAAGTGGATTAAAAGTGAAATAGGAAACAAACGGAGGCTGAAATGGAGCCTGCTGTCTTAGACAAATAAGAAGATTAAGATCCTTGAGAGGACTAAATGCTTAGACAATATAACCATGTGTTCGAAATCTGTTAAATCCGAGATATCTACTATAAATTTTAAAGTGCTAGCCTGTCTGTTTTACCTTAGCACCAGCACATGGGAAGAAAAGAGCACCACAAATGCCTTGTTCATGAATGTCAGTAAACACATCTCAGATTATTCCAAGGCTGAGCTCCTCTAATAAGCACTAAGCAGCCTGCTGTTCTTTCTTCAGTGGACTGATGCATTATAGATGCTGAATGCTGAAGCTGTGACTGGAGAATTGTATATGCTACCTCAGCTTCTGCTGGCTGTGACTGTAAGTGCTGCCGAATCCTCAGCATGTCCTTCTCTATCTGCTGGATACGAGCTACCCGCACCTGAGAAGATGATACACACATTAAAAATTCACCAATAAAAGTATACATGTACACAGCTCCCACCTACTCTCTTACAAAATCCAATGTAGACGATCAGCCAAGATATGGTTGGTGTCTGAGCTTAGCACTGAAGCTATGGGCTACGATAATCTACTACTACTACTACTACTACTACTACTACTACTACTACTACTACTACTACTACTACTACTACTACTACTACGCCAACAAAGAAGATTTTCTGTTACTTTTTAATTACATTAATCTCTTGGTTCCTGTTCAAAACTAAGGATGCAAACATTGGACACCAAAACAAACGTTTTGGCCAATCAAATTTATTTAGGGTAAGGTGGGAAATTGTGTACATTCAATTGTTAGCCACTCCTCAAAGACGTAATCATTTAATTACAAAAAAAACATAGTATTGTTTTAAATAATATAAACAAACCACAAGACAGCTGAACATGTTTTATTCAGTGTTTCAAGTATTTTAGGAACAAGAAGTCATTAAATAATAAATATAATTATCTATTTAAACATAATTACTTCTCAAAGCACATCTCTACATTAAAGGCATATTTATTTTATCATTATTCATACAGTAATGCTGCACCAGTCATTATGGAATCTTAATTTCATGCAGCTTCAGACAAATCTGAAACTTGTGTTATATAGTATCGACATACTGCATACATTTTTAGCACCAATATATTTTATGGTAATATATGTATACACTCAGCACAATGACACTGAGATGTTCATGGCATCATGTACAGAAACTCCTCCCTTGTAGCTCCAACTTACTAGTGCACCGTTAGAGGCTGCAGCCCATCTGTTGATGCAGTTTGTGTTAGCCCTCTAGTCCTTCCTGCCTGGCCAGTTACTGGCCAAAGAGCTGCTCTTAGCTGGATATTTTTGGGTGGTAGACCACTCAATCTAGCAGTCACATTAAGATGTGTGACTGGAATCTTAAACTGCACCCCCCTCTGTGGCTCACCTGTGCCCTCTTTTCCATGTCCTGGCAAGTTCCGAGTTGCTCCTCCATTGCTGCCCGGATCTGCCGAGCCTCGTATTCCAGTTGTCTGCGAGTCATGTCTGTCTGTAAGGAAAACTGCAAAAACAACATCGTACATACAGCATCACTGAAGTTTAGTCACGAATATTTGGGCCAATGCTGAAATAAACATCTGTTAAATCAGACGCTATAAACTTACATTCTCAGTCAGTGGAAGGCTGTCAATTCTTTTGGTGAGGTTTTGTAACTGGGCATAGTACCAGTCCTTTTCTTTCTCTTCTTTCTCCAGCTCTGCCATTAATAAAGATCTGAACACAAGAGACAGATAAGTAGTGCTTTGAGTGTTAAACAGGAGTTAAACATGCTGTCACTTTGTGACAGAAATAAGCGTATCCATGTCAACTGGGAATTAATAGAGTAACAGGACACTGGTGTTGTATCTTACCGCACAGTTAAATATAATCAGTTCACAACCAGTTTAGACTTGGATGTAACTTCTGACCAATGTTATGTTAAAGGTCTATGCTTGGGAGCCTAGACATTTTTTAATAAGTCTAATAAGTCTTTCTACTGGGCAAGTGTGAGTTTTTATAGAAGCTCATAAAATGATGTAGGGTCACATATTAAACGCTAACACATAATGAAAACCAATACTTGTAGCATGATAGTACATGCCTAAATCACACACCTGCCTCAAACTGCAACAGGAATTTCAAATAGACTTGCTTTTACAGTTTGACACTGTATGACATACGGTTATCTTTAAACATGGACAAAAGTACACTGGAGAGCTAAAGTACCAGTCATCTTCAGGCCTTTAATTCTGTAATTTGGTCCCTTTTTGTAAGATAACAGTGTGTCAGGCAGTGCCAGAAACTGAACAAGGGCAACCCTAAACAAAATAAGAGAAGCAGACTTTGAACACCAAACATGTCTTGGCTAACTGATAATCTGGACTAATGAGAAAAATACAAAAACTAATTTTCAGGCCAAATTATTGTCGCATGACACCCACCTCTCCTTTTCCAGCTCCTCCAGGTATCCAGCACTGTCTCTGCCCCCATTTGCCACCCCCCTCCTGGGGAAAGAGCCCATGGGGCTTGGGCTGGGACTGCTGTCTGCAGAACGGCCTGAACTTGAACCCTGCATGGAGGCTTTCGGTCTTAGCTTCACACCCGGGAAACCACTAGGGTCTAGGCTTATCTCTGAGGGATTGATAAAACACAGTCATGGTATTGCCTTGACATTTGAAAAGCTAGGATTCAAACTCGAGAGGACCGGCAATATTTTAGCTATCACTTACACAAGTCTTTATACAACCCAAAAGATTACATATGCATTTAATAAGGAAGGACTGTAACACACAATGTGTATATTGTACAATATGTACGGTGCAAAAGTCCAAGACCAGTGGAGTTCATAAATGGCCATTAAGTACAAGTCAAATTCATTTTTCAGGAAATATTTCTGATGAGTTAGGATATTCTACTTACATAATAAAGGGTGGAAGTCAAGAGCTTCCAAAATTGAGAAATGCATCAGCTTACAACTGTGCAAGACATAGTAAAGCATCAAATAACTCATCAGAGTGAGTGAGTGAGTGAGTGAGTGAGTGAGTGAGTGAGTGAGTGAGTGAGTGAGTGAGTGAGTGAGTGAGTGAGTGAGTGAGTGAGTGAGTGAGTGAGTGAGTGAGTGAGTGAGTGAGTGAGTGAGTGAGTGAGTGAGTGAGTGAGTGAGTGAGTGGGCAAACTCCACTTTTGTGTCAGATCTAAAAAAAATCTACAGGTGTTTGTCCATCCATCCACTGTGAGACAACAACTCAGCACTACAGGTATGAAAGGATGTGCAGCCATCAAGAAGCGTTCACACGTATAAGGAAATGGACCAAAAGAAAGGCAACTTGCAAATCAACAAATTGCTGGTGTTCTCATAATAATGGAC
This sequence comes from Pygocentrus nattereri, assembly GCF_015220715.1. NCBI lineage: Eukaryota > Metazoa > Chordata > Actinopteri > Characiformes > Serrasalmidae > Pygocentrus > Pygocentrus nattereri. Next base: position 10,057,526 of record NC_051228.1, on the reverse strand, counting down.
TGACCACATCAGAGATTATCTGGATCATAAACATAACAGGTAGACACTCTAAATACTGAGAAATGTGATATTGCATTTAGCTGTGGCTAGTGAGGCTTGTGTGTAATTTTCTGTTATGTTGGGTTTTTTTTTTAACCTGAGATTGAAAAATGGATTACTTATTGACCATCTTGAGTAGAAATAAACATGCGATGGTCTCAGTCTTTTGCAAAGTACTGCAAATCCCTTTAAATCAAACTTAATCTAACTTCATACCTTTAAGCCTTTCCAAAAAGTCAATCTGGCCTTGAGAATCTTTTGAGTCTTCTTCAATACTTCCTTGCAGCTGCTTCAGCACCTCCTGCACAACACAAACAAACAAAGAACTTTTTGGTCCTTCTCTGCTTTGTCTTCCTTCTTCTCTAATGTGATAAAAACATGAAACATCTTGCTTATTACACACTTCAAGACTGAACTTTAGATCCCAGAGATCAAGAAAACTACCTGACTACAAGAAGGGAAATATTTTTAGCTCTTTTCGCTTGTAGGTTAAAGTGGCTGCGATAAGGTGAAAGGAAAAGAAAACCTCCATCGATGCTTTGAAGTGCCATCAAACAGCTTCGCTGTCGGAAGCACAAAACTGCTTTGAAGTCCTACAGATGTGCTCTTGCTAATTCTTTAATGTTGTGATTGCATGTTAGATGCATCTGCAGATGCAAGCTGAAAGGTACTGATCGCTCAAGTCAAGTCATTTTCTTCAGTCTATCTGCTGCCTGCAAAGACACTCAACTTCAGACTTTCAGATCTTCTTTTGGATCAAAGTATTATTTCATCCTACACCAATTTAAAAAAAAAAAAAAGCTCTTCAATGGTTCTTAAGTAAAGAAAATGGTTGTATATAGAACCATGAACACTAAGAACAATTCGAATGCTTAAATATTTCTTCAGATTGATCAAGAATGTGTTGTGGATGGTTCTTTGTAGATCCTTTTTGAAACCGGTTCTATACAGCACCAAAATGGTGCTTCCATTATCACAAACTTTATAACAGTAGCAGAATCTTTTGGTACTATATAACCATTTTCAAGAATGTTCTACATACTGAACCAATGTCTTTACTAAAGAACCACCCTTTTTGAGAATGTATAAGAACCATCCGTGCTCTCAGGTATTCCTAAGTAATACAAAGACAAATGTGTTAATACAAAAGGCCTAGTTCAAACAAACAAGTCACATTTTGATAAATGTAGAATAGTCTATATTAGTAAAGCATCTGAAGGGAAAGACCATGCATCGATGTCTTCAACAGCTGAGATGGATGATATGCAGGCTCTCTTCTTTAAACAGTCCCAGAAATCCAATCTTTTATATAGCTAGTTTATATTGATGGAGCTGGCTTTAGTCTTCTAGTGTCTGGTCACAGTAGGCTTTAACAACTGGGGTACTAAGGTGGTTTTGTTGAAATACGGTGTTGTTTTCATGAATGGGAAGTGTAACGAATGTGGCGTTTCACATTTTGCCACTTTGTTACAAGAAACCCAGCTAGAGCTCCCCCTTCTGGATATTAGCAGACATAAGCAATCAAATTACTACACCATTTTTAAAGCCCAAATAATCAAGAGCAGACCTATTTGAGCTCTCTCATTGGCCTCATAGTCTAAACAGTATTGTGTTAAAACTTAACAATAGTGGTAAACACTGGTTTATAGCAATGCAATTTTCCCCTTTGGACTGTAAAGCAATCAGTGTAAACAAAACTATGTATTCGCTTGTAGTGTGTTCACAGCACACCACAAGTTTTGAGTCAACCAAGGCCACTAATACAACCAACAAGATCACAAAGCACATGCTAAAGCACCAATAAATAGCACCACAACAGTGGAAACCTCAAAAACCTCTTAATTTCTCAACATAAACCTCATTTAGCTCTCAAAATACAAACATGTGTTTACTGATTAAAAGGTACTACTAATTTGTTACACTAAGAAGAGACATTTACTTACCACAGTGCACTGACTGTTCAGAGGAAAGTCTGCTTCTCTGCATCTTCACAGACAAACCAAACTCACAGTAATCCATTAACATCTGCCATTTGTAATGCTAATCAGTGTAAAAGCTCCATTACAGAAATCAAGAGGATTCTACATCCAGCAGAGCCTGAGCAGCTAATCCAGGGAGCAGGCAGCAGAAAAAGCCCCCAGCAACGAGACTGCCTCTCAGGAAGCAGCTCTTTCCACCCATCCTATCCAGCAGACCCACAGCCTCATGAAGAATACAGCTGCTTCCCATTCAGAGAAAACACCTCCCCTCGCCAAAGGAGCGAGGTCAGCACGGCTGCAGTCCTCTGACCTCCGCGGGCATGCACCGTCGCGCCGGCTGAAAGCCGGAGATGTCCAAAAAGGAAAGGTCAACCATAAACGAGCCGTTCATCTTTCTTCATTCAGGGACAAACAAAACCACGGGTGCATTTCGGAGACTGTGACGCTGGTATATTTTTCCCAAGCAAAATGTGACGTCTCCGAGCAGACTCAACAGGAAACAACAGCTTCATTATTGGTGGGGGGGTCATATGATCATGGACCTCTTACTATGCTCTGAGTCAGAGAATATGGACCAGACGATGAAAACACAAAAACATGTTTGCTTTCGCTGCTGAGTTTTGTTTTACTTTGTTTTCAAAGAAGTTTGAAAGACTAAATGAATAGTCCAAAAATCCCACCAAAAATAGTTAATTATAGTCAGTGAACCTGTTTGACTGGCCAAATCCACATTAGGGGTAATTCTGCCAAACACTCATGGCTCATGAGCGTAATTTGGTTTTTGCTTGCACCATTCAAAGTCGGAGGTGGTTTCGGCTTACACTGATCCAGAAGGGATGGCAGATGCCCTTGAAACGCTTTCTGTCAAACGCACTCATGCATGGAGCTCAACCACACAAACACTTCTAAAGATGTCATCCTATCCTCCCTGTAATGGAAATCAATGCGCTGTGGTCAGCATCTACAGGAAAGGAGCCAAGAATTCTGAGGAAATCTAATTCCTTAACTGATGGTATTTTGCCTGACCTGAAGCCAGACGACACACCTACAAGGCTTAGCCTTCGTGCTGGGGCAGTATTATTAGTGAATGGAGAGCGAACGAGTAGAATGTGGGGACTTGAATCCACCTTCACTATAGGCCCAGTGATAAAGGCAGAACATCCTTGAAAGAAAAGGATAACAGATGGGATGCAAGCGGAATAAAACAAATCAGTGAAAAGGGGGGTTGTAAGATATTCAGTTTTTTTAAATATTGACGGTCATTTGGAGTGGTTTGATGAGAGAGGTACTACTTTAGAAAAACCTACTGAATTAGACTGGCGGTAACCAGACGTCCAAAGAGCTTAATCCCTCTAAAAGCTAACTTAAAGGAAATTAAGCAAACGACTTAAGAACATGTCCCCTGATGTCCAAGACATTGTTTTTTGACCCCACAGAAAGCTTAATTTTTGGAATTATTGTTTTACCATAAACATTACATATAAATACTCAGTAGTCATGTAAGTTCATTGGTTCTTGTGTAGTAAATAAAATGACTACAATCCCTCGTTCCCTGGCTCATCACTGCTGTGAAGAAATTTTGGTAAGTCTGGTACAGTTAACCATTTCATATCAAACCACTCAATGACTGTATCTACAGTTGATTGATTAAATTATGCAGAAATATTAATTCCACCAGGTTTTCTCCATTTTAAAAAGGTATACAATATCTGCTAGACACATTACAAGTGGTGTACAATCAGAACCAGCCAACATCACAATCAAATTCTCTCTCAAAACTTATTTTGTCCAATTGGTCTTCCGATTTTACAATGTAAATAACGTGAGGCAGATAACTGCACTTGCACAGCATTTGAATATTGTTTCTACACCTGTTCCAAAATGTCATCAGTTATGCACAAGTCATTTAGCTAAATTGTCAGTTTCAATGTACTGCTTATTGAATTCATGTTATTTAATCTGTCATCTCATCTTTGTTTACAAATTTTGGTCCAAATAACATTATTTATATTACAACTTTGCCCAGCATAAAAGACTAGAAACATGCTAGTGATTGTGGTTTAGTTTATGTTTTTATATATATATATATATATATATATATATATATATATATATATATTTTTTTTTTTTTTTTTTTTTTTTTTTTTATTTTAATCCCAATATAACCAGACACTGGCCAATCTGAATGTGAAGGACAAACTCCCTATTAACACATTTGGTTTGAACACTGCATGAGCAGGTGTCTACAAATTTTGGAACATGTGATATGGACTTCACTATATGCTACGATATGGACCATAAGCTTGGATCACAGCCAGAGTTCTTCCCTCCCCAGTTAATCAGTTTAATGTATGATTTGAGAGGCAGCATTACAGTGAATACATTTCCCACTTATGCACACAAACCATCATCTCTCAGAATGCCCCACACTTTAGACAAACCTATTTTGGGGCACTGACTAAGCTTCCCTCAAATCCATTCCTCCACTAATTGATGCATTGCTCAGCCTACCTCAGTTTTAAGCAGCGAGATCTGATGTTAACATTATGAGTCACTGCTGCAAGTGCAGAGTCCATTCTTTGATGAAGCAATCACCGCTAAGCTTCAGACTACAGACATGGGATTCCTCTAAGCCTGAGCAGAGGACAGTGCTGCCAGAACTGTGCTCATCAGAGAAGATGCAGCCACTGCAGCAGAGTCCAACTGTGACAGGAAACCATGATGGCATGACTGAGGTGCTCCCTGTGATCCTGACCAATTGCAATAGCAGAATTCTGTAGTTTTAATGAAGCCACATTCCAAAATGTACAGTAGGAGTAAAATAAGTTGCACATTGCATTGTTTTATCTCAAAACACAGACACACAAAGTGTTGGTGGACAGGAACCCAACTGTAGGACTTCCTCTCTAACTAGAAATGACAGCAGGAATCAAACATAGCAACCAAAGTACATTTATTAACAGCCCAAAGGAGCCTTGCTGAAATCTGCCTTAATAGGCATGTATTCCTTTTGGAGCAAAACCAGGAAAACAGTATAAGCCACCATTGTGCTCTGTAAGTGTAATTTGCCAATGCTGGGAGAGGAAGGGGAGTTATTGATGAATGTGAGGTGTTTACTGTCTGCCTGCAGATGTTTGTCTCCAGCAGCCAGATGAGAGAGGAAATGGCTGTGGGACGGAAATGAGCTGCATTCATCAGGGAAACAAAGCCAGGAAGGAAGCGCCGCTAAAATAAGCCCCGAATGGACCAGAGGTGAGGGAGGAAAAGGGCTGTTGCAGGCCGATGTCGCACAGGATTTAATCAAATGAGGCTGGTTAACAAGAGAGAGTCTATGATGGGTCTGTATTATCAGAAAGCTTATGTAGGTCATGACAATCATATTCACGATAACAAAAGTAGGGGATGCATCGTTATGGTATTTGTCGGCTGATCCTGATATATTAACATTTATAATGCATAGAATTTGGGGCTACACCTACCTGGATAAGGATTCGGCATGTGCACTCAAGTACAGTACCCATTCAAGGAGCCATACTAAAATCATTATTTGAGTATGTGTTTCATCACATGAAGACAAAACAAAAACACTGATTTGGTGTGTTAACAGACCAATGGTAGTACTTGGAAGTCTTGTTCATGCTCTTCCAATCAAGGTCAGACATTTCTAGCCATGCGACAAGTTACATGGTCTTGCTGAAGATCCCATCCAGCCCACAGCAGACAATCAGCATGTATGGGTGTATGTGATCTGCAAGAATGGATTCATACCCAATTCGGTTGGGAGTGCCTTCTACACCTTATATACCCACCAAGCCAGCTCACGACATGTGACTTCCTTCATGAGCTCCGCGCTGCCGCCATAGAAAATAGGAAGTGGTCATAATAATATGACTCGACTGTGCATAATTTAAAAATGTGATGACAAACGTGACTTGATTTGATTGCAATAAAATGATTAAAACAGACATTTTAATAGTTGCCCATTGACACCCAAGTGTTGTGCTATTATGCTTTCAGAGTACAATAAAACATCAAACATGAGTTTGAAATTTCAATCAAATCCAAATATATGTCCAATTCCAACATTATTTAAGCAAATCGTAGATGCACTGATTTCGATGGGGAATATCTACATTAGCTGCAATGTAACCATCACCCCACATGGTTCTCACATGATATGCTATCTTTTTGATGACAATAATTGTATACAGAATTAAGAAGCAGGACACTGTTAATGCTAGTGTTTAATTATTTTTACTGAACATTAGCACACCAGCTTTTCACTTGGCACCATCACATTTACCTCCAAATATGTGAAACTGCAAACAAGGGAGAAGAGAGAGAGAAAAGGCGAGAGAGGAAGCATATGTCGGTGAGTAAGGGAGAGACAAAACAATAGTGACTGAGGCTTTTTGGCAAGACGGTTGTAAAAAACTGAGAAAGTAACACCATTTAAATCAAGTAAGCTAAAAGCTCTCACATTCTCTCACTGACTCTCAATTTTCTTCTCCTCTCTATTTCTTACTCGCACATTATAAATTGCCCAGCACTCACTTTAACACTTAAATACACAATACAGTGGTCATTTGGAAACATGGTCTTTTTCTTTTTTTTAACCAACAAGTGATTTCAACCACAAATTGAAATAAAATGTGAATTTACAGGCCCACAAAACAACTCCCTGAAAGCTGAATGTCAAGCCCTGCTCAGCTCAAGTATGTGCCAAAACTATAGATCCTGTACATTGTTCAAGCCATCATCAAGAAATCCCCAGCATTACAATAAGGAAACGGACAAGGACAAGTGGTCATAAAGTTTATTTCTAAAGGGCAGCAAACACCCTATTTTTTTTTAAAACCAATATATCTATCTATGAAAAAAATCTGGAAAAAATGGACTATTATTTTATATAGTACCATTTTACTATTATATGTAATAAACTAAAACTTACTCCATTAAATTATTCTATTTTCAAAAGAAAGTAGGTAAAACACAAAAGAAGGTCTAGACCAGAGATCTTCAAATCAAGGGGCCGGATTCATGAGACCGATCTTAAGACAAACCTATGAAGTTCATAAGAATGCTTTATAATAAAAAAAAAAAAAAAAAAACAACAAAAAAAAAAAACCCCATCAACAACAAAACTCAAGTTCTCAAGCATTCTTTTAAGATCATAATTTTCTCTTAAGATTCCTTAACGAAACAATCGCTGTTTTATGTATGCTATGTTGCATTTTACCTTGTACCAGATAAAATACATTTGGAATCTGTATTAATTTGTATGTTAATTATTTAGTTTAACTAAGTTTTAACAAATTAGAACTAGAGGTTATAGTGGAAGAAACAGCCAACAGAAAAAAATCCTCATTAGAAAATATTATAATTATGGGCTGACAGACGAGGACGGGCAGGAGCATCATTTATCCGTGATGCTTACCTGGTCAACTCTTACAGCCTAAGACAAGTGTGCGGCTATTGTAAGATTAAGAAAACATTTAAGAACATATTTTCAAGACCACCGCTTCTTAGAATTACTCTTAAGAAAATAAGAAATAAAAGAAAATAATTCTTAAGACATTATTTGAAGAATAACAATCTCATAACTTAAGAAGTTAAGAAGAAATCTAAGATTTTTTTAGAAACATATAGTTTCTATTCTTGTATTTTGTAAGGTACAGGTAGCTCGCTAAATCACTGAAATGGCAGAGTGACCAGCTAGTGACTCCCCTACCAGTGATAAACAGGACCAGAAACTGGATTCAAAGTCCAATTTTTAAGACCTCTGAATGAGAAAATTAAAAGGCAAATGTCACAAAGAGGAGTGCACTTCACTGGTATAGCCTAATTTTTTGTAACCTAAATAGCCCCAAGAAGACAATGTACTGCCCACATCTGTCAGAGCTAAAACTGCATTTGGCCAAACCAATGTCTCATTAGTGCTCCAAAGGGTATGATTATTCCTAGAGTTGACATAACCACTGGCATCAGGGACGGCCCAATGTGCCCATGTGGTGGGCTCGTTTCGAGCATCACAGCTTCCAAATGTGGGAGGACGCATTTAGACATGTCCAGGACCTCTTACATAACCTAAGGCATGAACAGACATTTTACCTCTTCAGACCCCAGAGAAAAAAGCAATTCCCTCTGCTCCCTCTACTAGCAATGATGGCATCCTCCAGAAAGGGGCTGGAGAGAACATTTGCTTTTGGCAACAGCACAGCTACTGGCAGACAATGCCGTCTGGAATGAAAGGTCCTCTCTCTCACATTAAAGCAATTACATCACAGTAATAAATGTCTTTAGGGGGAAATAAAGCGAGGGCTATAGAGAAAGGTAAATGGAATGCTAAACGATTATGTTAAATCTACTGAGCTCTCTGACAAACATGGACACAGCAAACATGATTACTATTCATCCAGCATATGCCTGACGTTCATTTTCAGGTTATAATAACTACGTTATCTAATCTGACTGACCTGATAACAGATGTCTGAATTCTTATTACGTCTGTCATTTCCACAGCTCTCCAACCAGAAAAACTCACTTTCCCCTTAAGGACCCAACAACGAATGAAGATGTAGAGCAGAAATCTGCTTCCGCTTGAAAGCCTCCCCCCTAGCAACACCAAACGCACTTCCATAAAACGCCACAAACACCCTTCGACAGACATTGATGAACAAGACATTACAGAGAAAGACGTTTAACAGCACTCTATTCTGTTAACTGCTTAAACGCTGCTCAGCATTCAAAATTGATAAATGATAAACAGTGCCTTATATCCAAACTGACAGACCTCCTTCAGATTTGCGCACTCCGGAACCTGCAGAAGTCTTTTTAGCAGAGTGCCTCTGCTCATTCAGCCCAGAACAACTACTTTCTGTCATATTCTCTCCTCCCCTAGCTGAGGGCTGCCAAGTCACATCCAAATGACTCGCTTCCCACCTAGCAGGCTGACTCTTCCGCATCAAAAGTTCCCCAAGAGCTGAACACAGCAGTCAGTTTCTGGGTTTGGGAAAAAGAAAAAAGCATTCAGGTGGAAAGGATGGATTGAGAGTGATGTTTTGCTGTGAAGGGCAGGGCGAAAGACATTAAATGGAAGCACAGCCAGAATGACTAAGAGGAAGGCTGGGGTTCACAAAAAAGTCCTTTATGGACTTGGGCATTTTGTGTAAAAGGGTCATTTCAAGCAGTGAGTTAACTTCAGTCCGGTCTTTCAATAAAATGCGTAAAGCCAGCTAAACAGCCTAATCTACATTAAGAATGAGGCTCATCGTCCATTTGACATATTAAACAGCTGCAGTCCATTAAATTGTTGTTATAAATGCTGTAGAGCTGAGCCAGCCAACAGAAGATGTGGGCAAAATGGCAAAAGAATACTCTTGAGGACACTTTCATGATGCACAAAATGTCTATTCATGATATTGTGTTGTTCTGAGATTTGATAAGTTGCAGTCAATAGAAGGCTCCGTTTAAAAACTGTAACTTGTGATTTTTTTTTTATTCAACAATTTACATACCATGCAACAGTAAATCCACTAATTTTGCCCTCTTTGTAATGAAACATGGAGATCAATTTTCATTAAATACAGTCATTATCCAATACACGGCTGCACCATTTGAGAAAAGTGTCTATGCAATTTTTCACGACTGTTTTCTGTAAATTAAGCTCCTAGCCTCCTAACCCCTCAAATAAGGAAAAGACTTGAGGCTCGAATGCTGAATAGTGTGCTAGTTTACAAGCTTTGTGTTATTAGCTTAAATTTCCCCACTTAAAACTGTTAAAACAGCACTGAAAAATCTAGGATATAATTAAAATTACAGCTCTTCTGATTTGAAAATTACACTAACATTGTAAATTCAATATAAAAACAATTATTCAGCCTTGATCTACGACATACTCACAAGCATATTGTGACAAATATCACCACAGCAATAAATATGGTCTTACCACCCAGCCCTAGCCATAGGTTAAATTCTGAAACGTACCTTCATATTAGAGGCCTCCGTCTCCAGTTTGGTAAGGTGGTTTGAGTTGTCCTCAAGCTCTTGTCTCAGGTTGGAGTTCTCCATCTTCAGTGCCTCCACTTGCTTCAGCAGCTGATCATAAGATGCTGCAGCCATCTTGGACTACCTCTTGACCTGCACAGCAGAGGGAACAGACTCTTAGGCATTAAGTGTAAAGCAGTTAATAGGGTTTTAATGACTTTTTGTCCTGTGTAGAACACCTGACCGCTCGTCTGACAGCAGCAAGCAGCGTGAAAAGAGAAAGGGAAACAGAGAGGGAGTTAACATAGCAGATATGTGAAACAGCCATGTCTTGAAATGAAACTCACAAGCTGAACACGGCTGAACTGTCCACCCACTTGAAGGAATTATATAGCAAACAACGTGGTGGAGAAGTGCTACAGAAGATAAGTATTATACAACAGTTAGTTCTGGCCACGCAAGCTGAAGTGGTTGAGAAGCACTCTAACCCTGATGTTATTTCACCATAACTTTTTTTTTATCCTTTCACCAACACTATCACGCCACTGAAATGCCGTTGCTAAGCAACAATTTCGACAGCTGTAGGAGACGCTCAAGCCATCTGAACGTTGTTACGTCTTATTTTGTGCACAAATAGAAAACTGATACTTTTAAGATCATATTTGACTGACAGCCAATTCAGAGAGACTCTGAAAATGAGACTACACTAAATTCCCAAACTGTCGTCACCACTGAGCAGCCTGGCAGCTGTGACAGAAGAACCTAAACAACACAGATTTAGCCAGAAATGAACCGAATACCATTCGGCAAACAAAATGGGCTGTAAAACGCTTTACAGAGTGGCTGGAACAAAACAACAATAACACCGATCTACCAAAAATTGACATAACTGAGCTAAACTTGATATTTCAGCAGTTTTACGGCGGAGTTTGTTATGCTGACGTAGTAACAAGCTGTTAAGGAACTATAATTGACAGAAGGAACTGCGAACATTAAAACATTAAATGCAATGTTTACAGCCCAGTTTATTTATCTATTACTTTATTTATTTAACAGTTGTACAAAAGGAACAGAACACGAGCAGGAGTGTGTTATTGCGTATAACATCACAGCTTGTGCCTGCGACCACATCACAGCCGTGATGTTATTTCGTGATAACGCACTCTTGTGTTCTATTGCTTAAATGGCAAGCCTCAGAGCAAAAGTGGAGATGAACTTAATCTTGGGCAAATAATAAAGATCACTTCTTTGCATGGTCGAGAGAGAGAGAGAGAGACACTAGAGTCATCTAGTCATTTACACATCAGCGCAAATCAAGACAGGACATCTCAACATTTTCAGTGTTGAAATTACAGGGAGTTAAAAGGTTGAGAGTTTTGGGGTATTAAAACTGAACATTACAAAATGCATATTGTAACTGTAGGAAGAAGACCTTGCTTCTCCCAATTAGTCATCTTTTTTTTCTTTAAACAGAAATTGATAACACCAGTTGCCATTTAAATGTGTTACAATTTCAAGAAGATTTTTTTTTAATTCCAAAACTACATTAATTAATTTTAATTTTGAGAGAAAAATAAATTAGATTTTTGCCCTGGAAAATTACCATTTTGTAAATTAGTGTTTATCTAATTATTTTCATTGTTCTATAATTGACATTTAGGGATGCACATTTCAACTTTTGATATTTGAGTATTTGTCTCAGACAAAGTTGTGGGTTACCCTTTTATCCGCATAAGTAGAGAAATGCATTTCAAAACATTACTACTCAATAACAGCCAAGGGACATCACTAGTATCATGCGCTGGATTAGTAACGGACACTCAAATGAGCTATTTGGAACAGCCCTGCTAATGATGCTAATGAGGACTCATCATCTACAGGTCAGGTTTTCCTCCTCAGTGGACAATGTGCTAAGATGTTGGCTTGTCAGAGAAATACATTTCCACTGTTTCTAGATCTAGTTTGTCGAACTTTGTCGCTATCTCTGCCTTCTCAGTCATGTCCTTAATAATGCGCGCACATTGAGGCTTTCAGAAAATCAATAAGTATAACATACTAATTTGCAAATATGAGTAAAAAGTTCACGTTTCGGTGAACACAAAATCACTCCCTGAATTCGAAATGGATAAAAGACTGCTTAAGTAAATTTTCTGCTTCATCCTGAAGCTCACAGATCTACGCTATAAACTGCACGTTTTGGCTCCTGTACGTTTCCCAGCCTTACACGCTTAAACTCTCTCTCCAAATCAAAGGCAGATAATGAGAGTCAGCAGAGCAACTGCAATCATGCACGTGACGCATGTGTGTACGGACAGCAGAGTGGACTGCCCCCTGGCCATTTCCACCCACACAGCACACTAAGCTTCACTAACAGTACCGATCTTGCAGGCAAATGACAATGGAAAGAGACATAATTCGTGAACATAAAGTAGCTCGGAGTGGCTTCCATGACAAGATATTTGGACACCGCTAAAGTCTTATTTTTAGCACTGCTGTGGTGGGGAAGCTGGACCTATGGAGTGGAAAAAATGAGAAATTATCCATCACTCCACTGCCACTAAATTACGACAGACATGTTAAACATCAGCTTGAGTCTTGGCCTGCATCCTATTACAGTGACTGCTGTGGCTTACAGAGCTTTACAGAGGCTTACACATCCACCTTACTGCGACAATGCTGTCTCTGCACCTGCTCTAGGGCTGAAACAAACAGGTTTGGAAAATGTCCACAAAGAATGGTGGAATATATTAGTACTGGTGAAAAAAAAAAAAATCTCACAAATTACCTGATGAACATTTTCATCACTACTATGATATAAACAGCAGTTCATTCTTCCAACACAGCTTAAAGGGACCCTCCAGTCAGAATGAACAATTTAACCATCGCTACATCTTATAAATACGCTTACTCGCATCCTACAGCAGTGCTACAGCAGTCTGTAGAATGAGGTTTTCCATACTAAAATCATACAAAACTGATGCATCCTAAAGGTGGGAGGAATCTTTGATAAACTACGGCTGATTTGAGGTGGATTTTACTATCCTTAGCAAGTGAATGCAGAAGGAAGGCAATTTTACTGCTGGGACATTGATTATCTTTTTGCAGTCATAACTGGAGTGTTCAGTTCAGGTATACAGATGTTTGCCTTTTAACTACAGTAAGTAAGGCAGGCACCTGTGTATCTAGATACCTTATCTGACTTCTTTTCTCAGATGGAAAGATTAAAAAAAAACAAAAACAAAAAAAACATCTGGTGTTCATTTTGTGCTAAATAAAGAAACAATCCCTGGTTTCTTTAGAATTTCGCTTGACGGCCAAGGTAGAAGTTACACTATTGCTATCTTAGTTGTATTTATTAGCTTGTAGATCAGTGGCCAGGCCAGCAGTCAGGATTGGTTGACACCACAGGGATTCCTAATAGCTGTCTGACACATATGCACAATGCATGCTGGGTTCTGTATGGAAAGCATGAAAATTCTCAAATTTTATCAAACTAATGAGGCTGAAGATAATGCTGTGCTACAAAATATTACCTAATAAACTACTTTTAAGTCATAATACTCTTAATTTAATGAACATCACAACTGCAGCATTGAAAAAAAAAACTACATGGCTGATAGCAGGTAGAGCAAGTTGTCTCTCTCATTTAAGACTGTTTTCCTGTGAATAACAACATGGACTGTGTGGAAAATATCAGAATGATGGGAATGGAAAGCTGGCTTCTGATGTGTGGGAAACCAAGAAAGAAGCTGAGGTTGAGGTTTCTAAATTACACAGATGTCCACAATTTTACCACACACTTGCTTTAACTCGTCTTCCCTCACTTACTCCACATGCTACTCATTCTTTCCATCATATTTCATCCTTTAGCCATGTGACGCACAGTCAGGTGGTATTTTTACACAAGCTCAGTCATTATGCAGTAAGAAATAGAAAGAAATGGTATGAATAATAGAGAATTGAGAAATAGAGGCTTTTGTACATTTATAAACAGGTTATATATCAAATCTTGCACTGAACCTTCACATTTTGCCATGCTAAGTTTCCAACTTCATAAAAAAACGGTTCATCTACAGAAAATCAGTTCAGATCTTCTGGAATTCACCACCAGGATGAATGGTGTCATTAGGTCAGCCTAACTTCACTCTTTATTATGTGTTAAACGCCAGTGTAGGTTGGTTTTTATCAACGTGCTGAACTAGCATAGTGGAGCACCATCCTCAGTGGTGAATTACAGAAGCAGAACTTTCATTTGAGAAACAATGAGGAACAGAAGGGAACCAGTTTAGTCATTTACAACAAAGTCACATAGGGATGTAAACCAGTCCTGTATGCTTACATCACCCTAGTTATTCTTGAGAAGATATTATCTCATCTACAATGTAAAACATGATAACTGGTGAACACAAAGTTCACCAGTTAAAAATGGCAAGATGTGCAAAGAGCCACAACATGCCCACAATAAACCCATTACATGCATTTCTTTATCACATTTGTTTGTACCTTCCCTCTTTTTCGTTTGCTACTTATCTTTGTGATGGTTTGAACTGTTTAGCTTTGTTTTAAGGGGCTAAAGTTCTGATAGCCAATAATATCAGCCTAACTTTGAATATGATTGAAATGTGATAATATAGAGCTGACATAAATAGAAATAAATAACAGAAACTCACTGTGATGAAATCCCAGCAGGACATAGTCAACTGAAAACTGGACATCCCATTGTTTTCAATGGAGCAGTGGTAGACAAAAATTCAGCAATGAGCATTTTGCTGTCGACTGTGGGTTTTTTTGGGAGGGGGGTTCATGGATGCTGAAAGTCTCACAGCTGCGATGCATCCAGTATTATATAGCCAAAATAATTTTGAAGAATATTAGAAGAGCATCTACCAGATGTTTTTTCCACCAGTCAGCACTATACGCTCTCCTCTGATAACATCCATTTTCATCAGTAACGCTGTCAAGACGGCAACCTTTCCATGGCTGCAGAAATTCTGATGCACCATTTTAATAAATAATGAATAGTTCTGTAGATCTGGGAGTAGAGCTATTTATAATTTTATTGCAGTTTTGATTTTGCACAATTACCTCTTTTTTTAACGTTCTCTTCATAAAAATGCAGTTGCTGTTATAACATTGTGATTCTCCTGCTGAAAGTGAGGTTTTGGTACATTAGTTTTTTTTGTTATTTTACCCATATTGGTGCAGACATAACTGCTTATAAAAAGGTATCGGCATTAGACAGATGCTTAGACTACAATGTCATTTACTGTACTGCAATTGTAACCTTAAAGAAAATGTCACGTTTCTTCTCAATGATAATCCAGGTAAATGTAGTCTTAATGTTCATATTTCATTAAATGTCTGTACTACCAGCTTAACCTCTATTTATTATCACCAGATGTGTCAGCTGGGTCCTAGTTTGCACATATAATTTGGCCTGTATCTTGCTCATCCCTGCAGCCATACATTTTACACAAGCTTTAGGCTGTTCCACTAAATGCAAGACTAATTCCATCAAAATGAATATCAATTAGTTCTACAAAATTACACCAGTCTCCTCCTATTATAATAATCAGATCAGCAATTTATCCTATAAGGCCATCCATAGGATACTTCAATTGATGGCAGCACTTTACAAATGGCTTGGACTGATCACAGGCAGAAGCAGCCAACTGCCACAGAAATCTGCTGACACATATCTGCTGACACACATTCAGTGAATAAACAGAAAATGGGGAAATAAATGTTCCACAGCAGGGAAGAAAACGGGGATTAAGACATTTAAATTTAGACAGAGCAAATGTGTCAAAAAATATTTCAATGAAAGTCACACTGTTTTGTAGTATTGCGCATGCATTACAAAAAACACTATGAAGAGAAGACGCTTTTTTTTTTTAATCAAGCAAGGGCAAAGCAAAGCAAGTAAAGCAACTAAAATGGTCGACACCACGACAAAAGGTTTGAGGCAGCAAGGGGAGCTACAAACCACAAAAAGCAACACCAAGAAGAAGCGGATTAGAAATGCCTCATGAATATTTTACTGGGTTTACATTATGCGTCCTTACATCAGGTTAGCAGAGATTTAAATACTCAAAAAATGATCCAACCTCTATTACATTTTCACAGTATGTGCAAATGATCAACACAGATAACCTGCAAGTGGAATCCATTTTGTTACATGGCTGGGTTTTTGTATTCATGCTGGTCACTCAAGGTGCAGCACTGTGCACGAGCATGCAAGACTATGGTCACCCCCCCTCTCGGCAAAGCCCGACTCTGAAAAACCCTGCAGTCAGCTGCAAGACCGTAAATGCCCTTCCCTTCAGTCCACAAAGACACAGTGGGCAACTACTTATTCCCCATTAGCGCACACCTTGAGTCCTGCTTTGCGAAATGTGGAATCTGGAAATGACAATTCAGCCTGGAAAGAACGCCTTCAAAAGGTTAGATTGTGTTTCACGGATAATTCCTGGAAAAATGCAACCGCCACCATGACACATCTGCTTTGTTAGAGCACCGCCGGTAAATCGGCGCAAAACCTGTGTACCAGCCCCTCTCCCTGCCACCATCTTAGCTAGAAAAGCTTAAATGGTATTCTTCGGTTCAAAGCTCTATGAAACAAGTTTGGTTTCTTTGGACCTTGTCCTCGTTTTGCTCTCTTCCAGTACAATGACCCCACCCCCCACCCCTTTTTCTTTAAACTGCAGAAAGCTTGCAGTCTCTGAATGATAAAGCAAGAATCAGCGTACACATCCCCCACACCCTGCCTGTCTGCCTCTCTCAACAAGCAACCATCAAAACAAAAGGCTTAGAGGTGCCGCCTTGCTATTCACACAGAACGCGCTATTCTTTCTCCCGCAGGAGCTGCTCCTAATCCGCATGGAAAGATGGAAGCACAAGATGCCGTGTCTGTATGATCTGTACCTCCTGTAAAAGGAGAAACCTACCCCATTTCGATACCAGTGACAGCCTCCATCCCATCTCCCCTTCAACTGTGTCATTTGCACGAGAGCATCCAGCCAGCCTGGTCACATGGCCGCAGATGGGAGCCAATCAGAAGGCACGCCTGCCCAGGCTGGTGGTGCAGTGGCTGATGCTGGCTGGCCTGCTTCCAGCCCAAAGCACAGCTGCTTTCCCCGAACTCAATTAAAGCTCTTATGGAGGAGTGGAACGGGTGGCAGCTCCGGGCAAGCGGGGAGGGTGGGAGAGGGGTGACAAGTCATTATGCCTGAAGGTCATATGATGGATCAAACAGGTCAATAAGGCAAAGGCAAATATGTTCATATTACAGACCAGAACTAACACCAAATACAATGTTATAGACAAAACAAATGACATCACATCACATTACTAGGCTATTCCTGACTAGGGATTTGCTTGGTTAACCAAAAGGTCCGATTTTGGATTGGATCACAGCCAATACTAAACAAGACTAATAACTGAACATACTGAAAACACTAGGCTAATAAAACTTAACCATTAGTCACCTTCTACCATGGTAAAGAACATATAGCAAGTGTTCCTTGACTTTTCATCACTAACAAAACCGCTTGTTAGTACAACTTTTATAATCTAAATCTAGGGGGGAGGGGATGTAGGCATTATAGGCAAAAATGTATATCTCTGTAAAATTAAGAGTGCGGATAATATATATTGCAGTATAGTGTATTTACGTGTAGATTTTTCAGATATAGATATTTCTGATGCTTAAGTGAACCTGTTTTGTAGCTGAACAATTGTGCTATTGTGGAATGTCCCTTCGTCTTTTAATAAAAACAAGTATTTAACAACTAAAGTTAATCTAAATCATTTTTATTGGTCAATATAGCAAAAACAAAAAATTAACAATGTATAGACTGTCAATATAGCTTTCTTATCCTAACGTGATAAAGTGCATGAAAAGTGCAAAAGTGTTTAAGATGCCATCCAGTCTTCATACTGGCTAATAGCGAACATTTAACCACATCCGAACCCCCCATTCCCTCCGAAATCCCCAGAGCAGATCACTGAAGAGACGCAATTTGTTTATAGTTTATAGCCCAGATTTGTGGGAAAATGGGTCGACTTTCAGTAGAAAGAAAATTGTGCGTTCAGCTTCTTTTATTAAAAGTTTATTAAAAGTTTAAAATTACATCATCTATTTCACTGGAAAGAAGACAGTTACAGCTCCCACGACACCCACTTTTTAAATGCAGCTTATGAAATATGAAGGTTATGAAAAATATGAAGTGAGCTTTGGTCTCAAGGAGTTAAAGAAGAATTTTAATCGGTATTCCGGATGAACCGGTATTCATCCACTGCTACTCTAAAATTAAAGTTAGCATTATTTACTCAAACACCAATCACCAAATTCAATACCCTGCCACTCTGAAATCAATGTTTTCAATAATTTATTTCCTGAGCCTAATAACCTGCTGATGCACATATACGAGGCAAATGACACTGAAAAATAATTCAGAAAATGTCTTATTTACAAAGTAGTGATCAAGTCTCAATCCAGACACTTTAATGAAAAATTAATTAAGCAGATAATCATCATGTGAACACACTGTCACTCTCAAAACACTTGGCAAATAAAACATCAAAGGTGATTTTATATGGTATACTGTTTTATAATAAGTTTGTTTAGCTGACTGTAATAACAAGCAACCTTAAGATATAAATAATCTCTTCCATTACGCTGGATTTACTTGGGTTACAATTGGTGTTAATAATAACTTCAGAACGCATTCTTGAAAAACTGATCTGCATTTATTTAAACTTATGAACTGAATGAAGATATTAAAAAAAAGCTGTCAAAGACTAATTTATATAAGCATACGTTGATACTTTGTAAATAATGCACAGCACAATGGCTGGCACAGTGCAGGCATTACGAGATCTTAACTCATTAAGCCTCCTTCAGCAGACTCCCATCAACCACAACCAGTGAAGGATGTCCAGGAGAACCACTGGTGCTCAATAAACAAAACATGCCTTCTAACAACTGCCAATAACTGCACGAAACATACATACATAGGGGTAGGAACTGCAAAGAAACCAACTGAAAGAAGGTCTGCAGGAAAGCATTATGATCAAGGCTTATTACAAAAAAATAAGATTTATAAAAAGGTCCCAGCCAATCCATAATCAATCCATTGGCTGGTCATGTGACTTTCTAAAGTAGACTAAAATATGGTAATAAGGACAGTAAGGGGTCATACAGAAATATGACGGCGTATTTTGCATACTTTGGCAAAACAGGCCAGCACAATACACTGAGGAAAAGTGTGTCTGCACCTATCCAAAACATAATTAAGGCATATTAAAACAGGTTTACATTCATTTGCACTTTATATTTAATTATTAAACAGCAAAAATTGTAAGTAGAAATTCTAACATCCACATATCTGCAATACCTTTGTGCAATTTTACCTTTTTATAATTATATCTGAAACTGTTTTATTTTATAATGTTTTAAGTTATATAGTCTTTCCTTCAATATCTTGCATTTCATATTAGCTTATATTTTTGTTTTAGTCTTAACTGAATTTTTTTTGTTTATTCATTTTTAGGATTGCTATCCAGTTTCACTGTACTCTGCAATTATATAAATAAAGTATCTTGGCTCAAATCAACTAACCAGTCCCTAACAAAACCACTATTTTTTTGCTTTAATGAACGTTTATACATAAAAGGTAAAGTACGTAAAAAGTAAATACAATAATGTATAAATATATAATGTAAAAACAAATGTACAAACAATGCTGGGGGCCTGCTAAGAGCTATGTTTTAGGGGTGGTTCACTCTGGAGCGCTGGTCAGAGCAGAGGGCGAAAAAAAAAAGAGGAATGAACTGACCGCATGTCGACTCACAACACAGACACTATTCAATATGTGCACCACAACACAAAGACGCATGACAAAACGCATAACCAAAGTGCTAATGGATAAGTGCTAATCACTAATAACTCACTACACCCACAAACTAAACCACGTCTGTGATGTACCCAACAAGGATCATACACTTACAGCGCAAATGTAAGACAAGAGGGGTTTTTTTTGCATGTAAGCCTCAACAACCAAATATAACGTTTCAACATATATTGTGCCACCTTTTGTCTTTACTGGAGCTTCTATTCTTTTACTGAATATTTATTTCAGTTTTTCAAAGAAATCTGTGGGAATATTCATCCACACTTCCAAAGCTCAGTTTTAAAAGTAGGTTGAATTTTCTGCTTCTCATGATCCACGCAATCAATAAAACCAATTTTATTCAGGTCTGACTCTGGGGTGGACAGTCAGACACCAGCTGCTTCTTTATTAGACTTCCAATTTTCTTCTTCGTCTATTCTCCTTTCTCAGCAATGACTTCTCGACAGCTATTCATCCTTACAGACTCATAGCGCTGAGTTGTCACAGTGGAACACTTTGACAGTAAACACTTTGTACGCTTTATGTATTATTTATTTATTTATCCTGATTTTCTACTCAATTTAGTCGTCTCCAATTCCACCCGCTAGTTAGGACTCCCCCAATCACACATCACTACCAATGCTAGGAGGGTGAAGGCCAGCACAGGCTTCCTCCAAGACCTGTGAAACCAGCCACCGCTTCTTTTCGAACTGCCACTCACACAACGTCATGGGACAGTCGAACGCGCTCGAAGGAAAGCGCCAACTGCCAGATCTGTTACATTCAGCCAACAGACGCCTGCGCTGACTAGCATCGTGTTGGGTGATGGGAGAAGGGGGGCCATCCTACCCACCCGGAGAGAGCGAGGCCAATTGTGCTCTCTTGGACTTCCGGCTATGGATGGCTGCAGCATCACCAGGGATCGAACTCTCGACCTCCTGATGATAGGGCCAACGCTCGGGAGCCCCCCTATGTACTGTTTATTTGATGCTGGTGGTTTTGGTGGTCTACCAAGTCTTACATGGCTGTTAAGTCTCATTTTGTCTGTACATTTTAAATCATCTCATGAACTCCACTTTTGGAAACGTTTTTTTTTCCCCCACTCTTTCTTTTGACTTCACTTCCTCAAGCAACTGGATTATCTTTGGTGTCTTCACAGAAAAATCTACCAAAAATGAATAACAAACTTAACAGCTGTTTTGTAAATTAAATAAATCAACGTGGGTCTCCTAAGTGGAGTAGTCGTCTAAGCGTTGGCCCCATCATCAGGAGATCACAAGTTCGATCCCTGGTGATACCACAGCCATCTGTGGCCTCGAGCCCATGAGTGCACAAGTGGGTGTCCCCCCTTCTCCCCCCATCTGGCGGTTGCCGCTTTCCTCCGAGTGCATTCAGCTGTCCAATGACATCGTGATTACTGTGTGATCGGCAGTTCGAAAAGATGCAGTGGCGCTCGGAGGAAGCCTGTGCTGGCCTTCACCCTTCTAGCACTGATGGTATCGTGTGACTGGGGGAGTCCTAACTAGTGGGTGTAATAGGAGACAACTAAACTGAGGATATTTTGGGACAAAAAAAAAATTTAAAAGTGATTTCTGCACAGAACTGTACACTTAATTCATGCAAACAAAAAACCTAATGAACTGTGCTGATTCTTCAACACACAAGATCTCCACAGACCCCTCTCACCCTGGACACCACCTGTTCCAGCTCCTTCCCTCAGGCCGGTGCTTCAGCCAGACGAGGATCAGGACATACAGGTTACAAAGGAGCTTCTTCCCACAAGCCATTTCTCTTGAACAGTTAAAATATTACACAAAAACAATATTCCAGCTTCAAACTGCACTTCTACATATACCGGTATATAGTAACAAGTTCAACTCCATCCTCTGAAACTGCCACTCAAACCAGTGTTTGTTCTAGCATCTTATTCACCTGCCATATTACCCCACTTATCTGACTGTCACCTCACTGATCCCTTTCTCTGACACTATACACCCTTTAACTGCTGCCTCACTCAGCACTTTAACTTTAGACCTATACTTTGCACATTGTAAAATGTACAGGTATGACTGTGTATATTTGAGTGAATGATAGTAGGAATGCATGTTTTATTTTATTTTATTATATATTTATTTTCTCGTTCTCTATATGTGAACGCCTGTCTGATACTGTGCACTGTAAGCTCCTGTAACCAAAACCAAATTCCGTGTACGCGTAGAATACCTGGCCAATAAAGCTTGATTCTGAACAAAGAATTATATACAAATCATAAGCTTATTCATGATAGATTCCTGTATTGATATTTTGAACACAGCCCTTATCATGACATTCACCTGATCCAACCAGTGCAGGTCTATCTTTACCTACATAAAGTTTGCTAATGTGCTCCAAGTTCCAATGACTAATCACAATATGCAGCAATTTTAACGCAAAAGTGTTTTATCAATCCAGTATGCATATCATGTAGCCCTAACGTACACCATCTGCTATTTCATATCATAAAAACATCTTACATTAATCAGCGACTAAAGGAAAATCAACCAACTGCACTTTTCTTTACAAAAAGTAAAATATTGAATACTGCTCGTAGTTTTTTCTTGTACATTTACATGGACCCTAAAGGTCCAACTCACCACGTATCTTTAAATATCTTCATATAAATGAGTGAAAGTGAACTTCATTAGCTCATTATCTTCTAATTAAATGCAAGTGATACTGTGTTATGATGCCCATGTGACACTCCAGAACCACATGAGCGGCAGGACAATCTAAAAAAAAAAAAATGGTGGTAATAATCAT
Source organism: Pygocentrus nattereri (assembly GCF_015220715.1). Lineage (NCBI taxonomy): Eukaryota > Metazoa > Chordata > Actinopteri > Characiformes > Serrasalmidae > Pygocentrus > Pygocentrus nattereri. The sequence goes on along the minus strand of NC_051228.1, from coordinate 10,034,830 downwards.
GAGTCTGAGGCTAAAATTACAAAAGAAAAATCTACTTAATACTGGACTAACAATAATGAGGAAAACCCATAAAATTATTTGTCTAAATAGCACAAAGTTTTCAACTCTAATGTGGAACCAATAAGGAGGACACAGCATAATGACACTGTACCTCACTTTCACAATAACGACCACATCTTTGCAGAAAAATATTCAGGGTATATAACAATAGAAGAAGTTATGTTGTATCTCACTGTACCACATGCTTGCACCATAACCAACACATTACCTTTTAGCTAGTGTGTTAACATGAGGCTAAAGCATCACATTAGAACACTAAGCTTAGCTTTTATTTTAAGTACTTGTTACATTACTCTTGTAATGCTATAACATATATACATCCCTATTTCAACAAGCAAGCAAGAGATTCCACGCACACAAGGCTGTTGTTCTCTAACCAGTCCATAAGCTTCACGATTCAGCGCTATCTGTACCATTCAACCCCAGACCCTCTTTGTGTTACTGTGCATCCGCGCTAGTGTAGCAGAATTTTCCACCCAGAATTAGGACCTTAAGAATTACTGCCACTGAATAAGGCCTTGTCAACATTAGGCTAAATCACATTCAATGGCCTGGACTTTTTCTAACCAAGGAGATGAATGGACAGCCTGGAAGGAGGAGGATGTACTCTGGTGGGTTTTTTCTCTTTTCATGTAAATTAGGTCTGAATCTCTGAAAGACTTGAAAATGAATATTGGCAGAACCCTTGTTCAACAGCACTCTCTCAGAGCTGCCCTCAAAAGGAATGTCCCACACTTTATGCAGTGTGTGGGAAATTGTTCAGTGGTAGGGAAACCAACAAAAATGAACATTTCTGATGCACAATTTAGCCTAAATAAAACATTTCAATTGTTTCATAAAAAGTTATTGGAACTAGACCAAAGATTACATTTGGCTGATTATTCAAGCTCATTTGATGATGCACACTAATAAGCAGGAGATCATTTAGGCCATTAAAAAGGCCATCCAAAAAGACTTTTTGGAAAACAAAAAAAATATATATTTTTGCTGTATTTATGCTTATTTGTATTAATTCTAATACTATATACTGGTTTTACAAGCATGAATGCATTTCTAGCCAAGATATATTGTTCTAAATAGTGCATTTAGATGTTACACCTTACTGTATATTTAACAGTAAATCATTCTTGACATACACTACATGGCCAAAAGTATGTGGACATCTGACCATCACACCTGTGAGTTTTCAGGGCATCCCATTCCAAAACCATGGGCATTAACATGAAGCCCTTTTGCGGTTATGACAGCATCCACTTTTCTGATGAGGCTTTCCACAAGATTTTGCAGTCTGTGGACCGTTTCGAGGTCTGTGTGAATGTGTGTCCATTCAGTAACGTTCCAGTTAATCTCAAAAGGTGTTCAAAAGGTACTGAGGTCATTTTTACAAACCAATGAAGTTTCTCCAAAAAATAAAACCCCATCAAACCATTATCGCATCATTCATGCTGGAACAGGAAAGGGTTGTCCCCAAACTGTTGCCCTAAATTTGGAAGCATATAATGGTCTAAAATGGTCTTTTTATGCTGCATCATTAATATCAAATCAAAGCTCAAATCTTAAACAGCTTCAGACCATTATCCCTCCTCAGCCAAACTTTACTATTGGCCCTGTGTATTCCAGTAGGCAGTATCCTCCAGTAGGCAGTAACTTCTGATCACTCAGACTGCCTGATAGTGAAGTGTGATTCCAGTGGCAGTGATCTTAGGCTTGTATGCAGCTGCTTGCCTATGGAAGCTCTTATTGGTTTTGTGCTGATGCTACTTCTAGAAGCAGTTGCAACTGCAGTTAAGCGATGCGCCACAGGACAGGCGATTTTTTACACACTACATGCTTCAGCACTCAAAGGCACTCCTATGAGCTTGTGTGGTCTACCGCTTTATGGCTGAGCTGCTGTTGCTCCTACACACTTCCATTCTACAATAATTCACCTGGGCAGATCTAGCAGGACAGACAGTTCACAAACTGACTTGTAGCAAAGGTGGGATTCTATGACATTGCCACATTTAAAGCCACTGAGCTCTTCAGCATGACCCATTCTACTGCTAGTGTTTGTCTAAGAAGACTGCATGGCTATGTGCTTGATTTTATGCACCTGTTGGCAATGAATGTACCTGAAGCACCTGAACTCAATATTTAGGAGGAATGTACACATGCATTTGGACATACAGTGCATGTATATGAAAAACATCCAGTATTGGCATCAGCCTACAATTCCCTTATCAGTGAAACCCTAACAGTAAAAGATGGCACAACACCTCAAAGCTCTTAAGATTACCCCGCCCTATCAGGACATTTCTTGAAATAAAATGAACGATGACAGTGGAAGAACTTTCTTTATTAGCAAGCTGCTACATAAGATCTGCAGCCTAATCTGCCTCTGCGTGATGAAGGAAAAAACTATTAGAGCCACTTCAAAAACACGAGCGCACAAGGAACCAACATATCTCGTAAACATGCAGACCTTCAAATGGTTCAAAAGACCTGCAATCTAATCTCCCATCAATCGTTGGCCACATGTGACAAAGGAAGCCAGGTTCCACTACCAGAGGAAGCAAACATCCAGACACACCATGTCAAATTCTCACAGACAAGCACCAAAAGGCTTGAGTTTCATACAGCAATGCACTTCATCACACCACAGAAGTCGTTTGCCTCAGCAAATAGGGGCTTCACTCACAAGAGGAGTTTTGTTCTGTGAAACTGTCTGAACAACTTCTCACATCAATTTATTAGAATTTTCTTTAGATTTCTGTCCACATTTGAACAATTGTCTTTTATGGTTTCTTCTGGATAGCGTCGACCAAAGATAGATAGAGTAGCTTAAACCTACAAAAGTACTGAAACACATGAAATAATGACAAGTACCATTCCAGAAAACAACTTTAGTAGTAAAAATGCAGCAGGTTGAATAAACTGAGTAACTTCTAAAACTGCAGTGAAACGTTTTAGCCCAAGGGTACACAAGTCCTATCCTGGAGGGCTTAGCAAAGCACAGTTCAGTGGTTCCCCTACTCAAATACGGCAACTAAACCTGTCCATTAACAAATTAATCAGATGTTTTTAAGCAGGTAAATTGCTAAACTCTGCTGGACACCAGACCTCAAGGACCAGAGTTGAGCATCCCTGGCTTAGCACGCCTGACAGCTACCACACTGGCCACCAATCTTGGTCTTGGACAATCTACTTTCCTGCAGAATCTGCCACACCTGCCCCGGACAATTATCTTCTCTAGAAGTCCATGACTGGCTGGATCAGATGCATTAGTTACGTGTTAGGTAAGGCAACATGTCAGATGCAGGCTGAAACTACACGTTAGGAAAGGAGATGCCCCGGAATGCCCAGGTCACTTATCAGCACAGGAACTTAAGTCTGTTATGTACTTCACAGTACTATCCAGAGGTCAGGCCGGCTGAAAAGTGGTCCGGATGCAGTCACCAATGCAACATAATGAAATTTAATACAAAAATGAATTAATAACAGAATGTTAATGAGTAAAAAGCAACTGAGTAAAAAGATTAGCACAGAAAAAATAGTATAGAACAGAAATAAAAGTACTGTAGTCTGAAAACTCTAATATTAAAATATTACATACATAAAATTTGTTCAAACATTGTTTCAAAATTTTTCAAAATCAGTGAATTTCACCTTTAAATACTTCTGTGTGAACGTAACTAGTTACTACCCACCGCTGGCTCTGAAGTGCTAACACAACAACGACAAAAAAAAAAAAAAAACTGCATTGAGTACTCCATCAACAGACGTAATGGCAGCCACAAAAAGAAATATTTCTCTACTGGCTAAATTCCTTTCTCTGGTGGTCCACGTTACAGCTTAGTCACAAAGCATATCTTCGTGTTCTTTCCACCACTTTGCTTTCCTACTGAAACCTCAAAGTGACATTAAGAGCTGAAGACATAACTGCCAAGCTATGAGTGGGTTATGGACCAACACTCAGAGCACAGGCTGCTGCTGCCGCCCATACAGGGAGCTGATATGTAGCCACAAATGGACATGCATCAGAAAGAGTCAGTCATACATTTTAAATGATCTGCACATATATGTTGTGTACACATAAGTAAGCATATATGCAAAATATACGGATTACTTATATTGATGCTATCTCCAAAATGATAACTTTACAGGAGAACATTCTTAACCTTGAATAGAAGTTAATGGAAATCAGAAATTTTAGTGCTGTTCTGTTGATCCACTCATCATTTTAGCATGTTGTAAAGGGCATTTACAAATGCTGTAAAAAAGTTAAAAAAAACAAAAATAAAAATGGAGATACAAAGTTTTGGTCTGACAGCCATAAATGTCTATGTATATCTGATATGGTGAATACATACTATGCATAATATATAGATCACATGTCTGATACATGAATCAATCCTAGTATAATTATAACTACTACTATTAATATCACGTGCATGGGTTTGAATATTAAACTATTCAGATGCGTTTTCATGCTTTAATGATTTTACTGCACAGCTTACAAGAGCTCGGTCGGATAACATGAACCATGCATATGAGTACTATATGCCGTTCATATACTCATATTCACAACATCGATGTAAATATATTATGCATGCGTGTTCGCATTTGTTTGTGGCTAAAATACATGTCCTACACTTGAAAATAAATTTCAAATAAGTCGGTATGTATGTCACACATATATCCATATGTGGCAAATGGAAGTTGAACACATAAGGGAAACGCATATACAACAATATGTCACATATTTAAGCTCTATGTATAACCATACATTCAATTTTTGTTGCTGGCAGTATATTTTGAGATGTTGCTCAGTTCGCCTTCCAAAACCACAGCGTGTATATTTTAGACAGTTTTTCTGGGAGCCTGTCGATGGTGGCACCTAGTCAGGGAGCCCACACGGGCGAGCGGCCAAGAAGTAGCGGTTGAGGAGCTTCAGCGTTCCCGGTGTAGCTCGCCTGGCTCGGGAAAGGGTTGGTGGTGCTTAGAGCAGCCTGGTGGACTTCAAACAACTCGGATAAAAGGGTTCGTGGCTTCAGAGAACACTTAATTTGGAAACACCAAAGAGAAAACAAACGTAGCCACTCCAAGCGAAGAGCGAAAAACACTACGAACAGGCAGAAAACAACAGAAGCGTGAGTGGAGCTGGCGGCGGCGGCTGCAGCGTTACTTTGTGTTTGCTAACTTAGCTTAGCGGGCTAGCAAGGTACGGCAGTTTCTTCTTACCTGCACAAACATTCATCCACTTCGCCAAAGTTTTCTCCACACTAACTCCTCGAGCAGAAATTATCCACTGGACACATGATGCTTGCCCATGAAGACCAGCAGACCTCACGCTGCTCAGTAACACGGTCAGTTCTCCGCGTTTCGAGTAAAACTTTTTTCTTTTGTGTCTGAATTTCGAGCGAACACCGTTTACTCTGGACTCTTACGCCATGATGGGAATCGTCGCTGTCTTCCTGCACATGCGCACTGAAAAGCAGAAACGTGCCACCTAGCGGCGAGCCTCGCTTAAAGGAGAACCCCACCGATCTTTCAAAATTTCGGCCTAATCGATGTAAACAAAGGCATCCGGAGTAGTTTGGTGCGAAATTCTCCGTTCTGGAGAAACATCCAGTCAGAGCTTTTCCACAGTGATGGTGATAGGAACCAGACTTCCACCTCTGAAAGCTCCTTTACAGAAAGTTGTTGAATGGTTATGAACGGGAATGAATGTTTGGCCTAAAACGCGTTATAATCAATGTATTTTAATGTATTCATGGTGGAGGGATATATATATATATATATATATATATATATATATATATATATATATATATATATATATATATATATATATATATAAAACGGGTGATCTAAAGCAAAATACACACACACACACACATTTTCTAAGCCGATTCCCCTTCAGGGTTGCGAGGGGGTGCTGGAGCCTATCCCAGCGGTCATCGGGCGGAAGGCAGGATACACCCTGGACAGGTTAAGGCAAAATAGTCTCCCCTGAATTTTGTTTTTCAGATTTATTACTATTTTACTTAATGTTTATCATCAACATTACACACAAAAAGGCAAGCACTGGTGGTTTTGGATAGTAAATAAAATGCCTACATTTGTGTTGTGACCCCTGGTTCCTGTCAGCACCACTGTCAGTAAATTTCTCTACAAATGAACAATTTCAAAGCAGATCACTCAGAATGACTATGACCACAGAATTATATGTACATTTTTAAAAAACCAGTGGAATTGACCTTTAATCTTACACTGTCCATCAGTATCTAGACCCCTCGTATAATTAACACATTCAGCTTCTTTAATATTTTGATATGAAGCAGACCGCTCTGGAGAAATGTATTGTGTTAGAACTGGTCACTGTGATGGTGATAGGAGCCAGACGTGTGACATGTTAAATGCCTCTAAAGGTTACGTTACAAAAAGCTATTACATTAAACAGTTGCACATACACTATCTGACGTAAGAGGCACTGATTTATCAAAGTATTTAAGGGGAATCCCACCAGTTTTTCAAAATTTCTATACAGTTTAAGTGCTGAGAAGTAAAAATCTAGTGACTCAGATTTCTTTACAGTGTTGCTGATGGGAACCAGGGGTCACAATGTCTACAACACAAATACAGCCATTTTATTTACTGTCCAAAACCACCAGTGAACCTACATGTTAATGATGTTGAAACCGTGGTAAATCTCCTTAGTAGCCGCACATGAGCTTAAGGTCCTCATGCCCAATACTAAGCATCGACTAGAGGGGTATAAAGCCCCCCGACTGATAGATAGATAGATAGATAGATATATAGATAGATAGATAGATAGATAGATAGATAGATAGACAGACAGACAGACAGACAGACAGACAGACAGACAGACAGACACTTTATTGATCCCAAGGGAAATGTAGCAATTTAGACTGTGGAGCTGTGGTGCAGCAGAATTGCTGCAATATTGTGCTGCACTTATATATTATTTTTTATTGTAGTCACTTTATTGTTGAATGCACTGTGTATTGTAGTTTACTGGTACTGTATTGTATCGTATTGCATTGCATTGCATTGCATTGTTCTGTGTTCAACTCTGTTCCTTTATTCTTGGTGTCTACAGTGACTTTTGTTTCTAGCAGTATCTGAGCTCAGGACTGTCTTTCTCTCTAACCTATTGGTCACTAGCAAAGATACTTTCTCTAGATAGACAAAGCACTTCTTGTAAGTCGCTCTGGATAAGAGCGTCTGCTAAATGCGGTAAATGTATAAAATGTAAATTGCATTCTCTGTAGTGATGGAGCGCCATCCAAAATCTCTGGGATGAGTTAGGGTGGCGTTTGTGATCCGGAACTCATCATCCAACATCAGCAACTGACCTCACTAATGCTCTTGTGTCTGAATGCAATCAAATCCTCACAGCAATGTTCCAACATCTGGTGTAGTGTACTTTAACTTGTCTGTGTAAATAAAGTGGCATGGTATGTGCATCATTTCTGCTTTTATTTTAACGCAAGTCATCAATGATGTGTTTGTAAGATATTTTTTCTGCCAGTGTTGTGATTCACACAAATGACGTTAAAAAACAAAAAACGACAACAGAAAGAACGACATATTCGTGCAGCCCCTTTGTGGCCTGGGGGCCATTAAATATCTGTTTATACTGCTTAGAACTAGTGGAAAACCATGGAGGCCCTGCCAGGTAGAGGGAGACAATATTATAAGTGCTGTCAGGTGGTTTTCCGACTCCTGGTGACTTAAGGGACAGTGTTTCTCCAGAATATAGGTAAGTACCTATTTTTACTCTTTTTCTGTTTATGATAGAAGTATGTCAAAATATTCACTTAGCATCTGGAAATAAAGAATTATTTCCTAAAACTTTTAACTTAGAATCTCAAAAGAATGAATTATTACATTTGAAGAACTTAATCAAGATACTAAGTCAATATTTCAAGAAAATAAATAATTATTTTCAGATATTAAGTCATTATGTTTGAAAAAAAAAGTCATTATACTGAGACAATGTGTCATAATGGTGAGAAATTAAGTCAACATTGAAAGAGAAAAGTCATTATTTTAGATATTAAGTCACTATTTTGAAACATAATCATTATTTCAAGATAAAATGCCAATATTTTGAGATATTATGTCAATATTTTGAGAAAATACATCATTACTTTGATATTTTATGTCAATCTATATTTTGAGAAGATACGTAATTATTATAAGACATCAGGTCAGCAGTTCAAGAATATGTCATTGTTTTAAATATATATTGCAAGGACAAAAAAGTCAATATTTTGAGATATTAAGTCAATATTTCAAAAATAAAATCATTATTTTGACATATTAAGTCAATATTTTAAAAAAGTCATTATTTTGACATATTAGGTTAATATTTGTGACAGAAGAATAGCAGCAAGAGTGAAAGGGACGGTTTACAAGACAGTAGTGCGTCCTGCTATGATGTATGTTTTGCAGATTGTGGCTCTGTCTAAAAGACAGGAGGTTGAGCTGGAAGTGGCGGAGATGAAGATGCTGAGATTTTCGTTGGGAGTGACAAGGCTGGACAAGATTAGAAATGAGCAGATCAGAGGGACAGTGAAGGTGGAGCAGTTTGGAGATAAAGCCAGAGAGGCCAGGTTGAGATGGTTTGGACATGTGTTGAGGAGGAATAGTGGATATATTGGGCAAAGAATGTTGGAGATGGAGCTGCCGGGTAGAAGGAGAAGAGGTAGACCTCAGAGAAGGTTTATGGATGTAGTGAAGGTGGACATGGAGATGGTTGGTGTGAAAGTAGAGGAAGGAATGGATAGGGCAAGATGGAGGCAGATGATCCGCTGTGGCGACCCTTAAAGGGAGCAGCCGAAAGAAGAAGAATAAGGTTAATATTTTGAAAAAATAAGTCATTATTTTGACATATTAAGTCAATATTTCGAAATATAAGTCTTTATTTTGACATTAAGTCGATATTTCGAAAACAAAAATTCATTATTTTGACATATTAAAATAATATTTCGAAAAAATAAGTCATTATTTTGAAATACTGAGTTAATATTTCGGGGAAATAATTCATTATCTCGAGCTACTACATCATTATTTCAAGAAAATACGTTATTATTTTGAGTAATTAAGTTTGAGTTATTAAGTACTGAAGCATAAAGTAATTTTTCAGTCATGAAGTCAGTATTTTGAGATATAAACTCTTAAAACGCTGCTAAACAAGGAGAAAGAGAAAAACAGGCGGAAATCAACAGCCCTGTGTGTGAAGTTGTGGCTCGGGACTGTATTTCACTGGCGCTTTACTGCTTTAGCTCTTCAACAGGTGCGCTAACGTTAAAAACGTTAGATTCATTTTTACGTCACTCATACTGACTAATATGTCATTTTCTAGTAAAAGTAAGTAACGAGTTACGCTTTCATTTCCCTCCCGACAGATGGCAGGAAAGCCGCGCTGTTCTGAGCACTTTCTCCGTCCGAGAAAGTGGAGTGGATGAGGGCGGAGTCTGGGAGGAACCGTGTCAGAAAGACACGCAGCTCCTGGGTCCTTTTTTGCTTCCCACCTGTATTCATAAACACCCCCCAATCAGCCCCCCATCCCCCCAACCGTTCCCTCAGACAGAATCGGCTCGTAAACAGCCCGCCAATCCTTGGGCAGTATGCAAATTAGCACCACAACAACGAGTCAATCCCCTGTGCGATATGCAAATCAATGGACCGCTTGAGCGCAGAATATCTACATGGCTGCGCTTTGAGAGTCTGCACTACTAGCCAATCAAAGCGCGGGGGCGGGTATTTCTCCGGAATACGGGTGGGAAAATAATAGCTCCTTGGCAACGGACCGCCGGAGTCATGTATTCAAAGCGTCTACGTTTCTAGGATTGCTGGGAACATTCCGCCTGCTGCTAACCCAAACAGCGGCTACCGATGAAAACTGACAAGAAGCACTGACTGAAAACAGTCAGAAAACGGAGGAATTAACTTTTTTTTTTTTGCAAAACTCCACCTGCCAGTACTCTCATGAGACTCCATCAGTGTTTTGAACTGTCACTTGCTCTTCGTGTTTCCAACAAAGGGAAGAAAATGCTCGTGGAATTGTTTCACTCGCCATGAGGGGAGAATAAGCAACAACAGAGGGGAAACAATCTCGTTACACTCGCTCGTTTTGCCTCAGTACGTCAAACAAAGGAGTCCTCTGAGGAAAAAGTGACTTCAGTCTCTCACGTAAGGTGTCTGTCCGGGCTGCTGGTGAACGCTGTCATGCCGAACAGCAGGTTGGTGTAAGCGCGAATTCGTGTGAGGGATTTTTGTGCGAGTCTGGAGCAACATGAGCTGTTTCTGCTCGGTGCAAGAGGAGTTTTACTGCGAGGTGCTGCTGCTGGACGAGACCAAGCTCACCTTAACCTCTCAGCAGCAGGCCATTAAGGTGAGAAACGCTCACTTTGAGCTCCTCAAACCTCTCGCTACCTGTCTCCTTTCTTTGTCTGGATGCTGTTCCAGGAGAATCCCATCAGTTCCACACCTATTCCAGACCCAGGCTCGTCATATGTTAGTGTGCCACACCTAGCAGACACAATGGTAACATTCAACACATACTGAGTGAGAGGCAGGAATCTATGAGAGCCAATTTCTGCCAATGGGGAAAAATACACATATATGTAGTAAGTCATTCATGAGAAAATGTTCCATAATTTTGACGTAGTTTCTCACAATTACGACTTTGTACGTCATAATAATCACTTTGTGTCTCCTAATAATGAGGAAAGTTTCTCACAATTATGAGATTCTAAGTCATATTTATGAAAGACTATGTCATAATTATGAGATACCAAGTCGTCATTTTGACATAGTCATTATTATGAGATGTTAAGTCATATTTATGAGATTGAATCTCATCATTATGAGATGCTAAGGCATAGTTATGAGATTGTAAGTCAATTATGACACAGTAGGTCATTATACAGCTGGTGTCTCAAGTCAGGACTACGAGATATTAAGTCATAATTACGAGGCTGAATCTCATTATTGTGGGATACTAAATCGTAATGAGGAGATAGTAGTTAAGTCATAGTAGATTGTAATTATGAGATTGTAATGCATAATCATGACATAGTAAGTCATAATTATGAGAGATATTAAGTCAAGACATTTTAAGTCACGATTATGAAACTAAATCTTGTAATAATGAGAAAGTTTGTCCTGTTTTTTTGAGATACTAAGTCACGATTATGGAAAACTTTCTGATTATTATTTTTTTTTATTTTCCAGAATCAGGCTTCCATAGACATTGTCATTGGCTAGTCATTGTGCTTTTCAGGGAGGCTTGTAAGCGGCCAGTAATTTTGGCCACAATACTGGGAAAACCTCACATTCTGTAGCTATACAGTAAAACTGTATAGAGGAGCTTTGCTTATTACCTTTATTATTACCTGTTTATTATTTAACATAAATCCATTTATCACACATAAAGCAGCAGTGGTCAACATTTGTTGTGTCTGATCCTCTTTTCTAGATTTTAAATGCATAATTTGTTTTCATTTGGGCCACATCTCCTCTGAAAGAAAGTGAAAGACTTATAAAAGACCATAAAAAGGAGCCTCATTACTCTGGATATGGACTGAACTCTCCGTTCGTATTCAAAGAGCTGGACATCCGTCTCTTTTTCTTCCTCTTGTTAAACTGGTCCTATTGGCCCAAATGCTCTGCCGGGCCTCGTCTCCTCTGATGTTCCGCTCGTTTTGTTTCTTGCGTGCGTCCTTAGTTTTTTGATGGCTCCTTATGGGACGGACAACCACCCACACACGCATGTGCACACACCACGCCAGCGATATCAGGTTGCTCATCCACTTTTAATTGTTAATGCTAAGCGGAGCAGGTGGGCCGTTTGGCGGCTCCCTCTCTGCTCAGTATGGGCCCTCTATGAGTGGAGCTGGAGCTGTAGATGGGCTGGACTGACCTCCTCCTGGACTTCATTTAGGTCTGATCTGAGTATAATGCACCCTTGACAGTTCTGGAGTACCTCAAGAGGTTGGTGTTTCAGTGTAGGACAGGGCACCAAAGCTGGTGTATCTAGGATTCCAGGATTACATCAGAAGGATATATTATCCACTGTTTGTCCTGTATGTTGTAATCACTTTACCAAAGAGCATTGAAGTAATGGATATTGCCTGAGAATGACACTCTCAGTACAGTAACTGTGTTAAAACTCCCAAACCCCAGGCTGATATCAATGTAGTGAAAAGGTGTCAGAGTCGACTTTTTAACCCCTTGTTCAGGGGTGTGGTCTGACCATGAAAGCAATGAGGAGAGAAGAAACGGCGAGTGAGCAAGAGCAAGCGTGCGGTCAGTGAAAGGCCACTATGACCCAACAGTTTCTCTGTGATGGTGTGGGAGACTCCTTCATGTGTTCAGTCAGTTCTGCTAACTAAATCCATATTATTAGGAAAGAGCTTAAATCTTCTGAGCCTTTGGTTCACAATGGTATTTTCTGCAGTGAGAAGCAAAAGAGTCTGAATTGGTTAGGTTTTCTACAAAGAACCATTTCACTGAATGGCAGTTTACAGCTGAATGATGAAATTTTGAAAAATTGGTGGAATTCCCCCTGATGTTATAGTCCCAGTTGCCACCAACTCTGCTCCTAAAGATCTACTTTTCTGCAAGCTTCAGCTCCATCCCCACCAGATCTACCTAATAGCTGCGCAGCTTCAGAAGTCCCTGGAAACCTAAAGGAAGGTAGATCTCCAGGAGGGGCGCTGGTGACCACTGTTGTAGACTACAGTCTTGCTTATTTGGTCTACCATTTGAATGTTTGTAGTGGTTTGCTATGAGTTGGCTGTTTGCCAGGTGTTTTGACGCATAATCGTTGATCATAGCTTTCTTATGAGTCTACATTAGGAATGTTTATAACTGTACGTCATGAACAGTTTTTATCTGATACTGAGAAAAAAAACAATCAAGTGCAAAATAAAACTTTTCCATTATAGTCGGAGTTAGGATGGACAGTATGATAACATAGTGTCATTATCAGGCTAAATGATGTCACAATATACTTTTCCAAGCTGTTGTCAGTGTCATATCACAGTAGCATGGAGTTTGTGGAATATTTGTGAATGACAACAAGAGATTTGGTCTCTGGGGCTAGAAAGCTGCTCTGGGGTCTTAGCAGTGTCCCCTCTTGTTGTCGAGCCACACACTTGGTCATTCACACACACTCACGCACACACGCATTCCGCACAAAGAGCCCATTGAGTTTGCCCACAGGGTGTGCGGGATTCTGCGCGAGGAACAGAGCAGCTCACGTGTTTCCATCGCCACAAAAGAAAGACGGCCCAGAGACAGCGGCTTAGGCTGGCAAGGCAAGGTTTGTTTTCTCTGGCCTGTGCAGGCTGTGGCCTCCTGACATTTGGTAATATTTTAACAAAGACAAAGCTTTTTGTTTTTTTTTTAACCTGGGCTGAATTCGAGTCCCCAGCGCGATTTAAATCATCTCTGTTTTTCCACTTTCCTCCCACACAATGGTACCCTTATTGTAACAGGTTGCGTCCCTGGACGGACACAAAGAATGGGCTGCATTTCATGCCTGAAGAATCTCGTGTTGTGTATCCGGCTAAGTGCCCTCAAGGCCGCAACAGGAGCTGGAGCCTGAACAGAAAAGCTCCAACTCTGTGGCCTGAGCTTTCGTGTTGTCAGAATAAAACTAAGCAAAGTGGTTTATTGACCTTCATGTAGCTCAGACTAGCATATGATAGTGTAGCTGGAGAAAGGCCTGATCTACGACATTGAGGTTCTGCTGATTGGTGTTGGTCAAAATGACACTGATAAGACACCAGTTTTTGGTGGCTTGTTTTATATTGCAACAAATAGCCTCTTCTGATGTGAGGAAAACCATGAACTTCTGTGAATTTACTAGCTTATTTATAGCTCTTTATAGAGATTGATAGCATGACAGTATCCACCTGCTCATTTCTATTACTAAAATAAGAAAACATGCACAATGCATTGAGCACTGAGATCATTTCTGCGAAAAGTTCTGAATTAAAATGATAAAAGCAAATCATTTGGAGGCTCTGCTCCTTGCTCTCCAATGTCTATGCTGTTTTGGGCTTTATGTTGTTTTGTTAGTCAAATTTAAGAAATGTGACAATTGAGAACTGGCAGTCGTGTTTGGCTTAGAGAGGAGTTGCATGTTTGAAAAGTCAAGAAAGTTTGCTGAATATGAAATGTAACATTTTTGCTATGCAGATCTCTCTCTATCATTACGTAAAAAAAAAAAAAAAAAAATATATATATATATATATATATATATATTCTTATATTGGATAACCATGAGAAGTCTAAATGGTACGATCCAACAGAGGGCAGCACACAACCTGCATCTTTTGTCTTGATCAGTTTCTTTTCTCTATAGTCCAAAGACAGAAACATATAAAGACTACTGCTGCCGGCTGAACTCTAGGAAGCAATGCAGATAAGCGCTGATGAGCTTAAGCTGATTTTGCACTCTATTTATTATAGGTTTCGTGGAATAAAACTTTCAATATCATTTAGCAAATTTATGGTTTGGTATCAGTTAGCTAACTTACAAAATGTACAAGGTGAAAAACTTTCAAGCGACATGCAACCTTCTATGGTTTATGCTCTTGTTCTGGGTTTATATAGTACAGTATTAGTAAGATGCTTAGTTGTTGACATCCAGTATGCATTAGGTTTGCAATGGTAAATTTGACTCAAATGTCCTTCCCTAATTTGAACAGAATTGAAGTAACGTTTTACCATCTTGCCTGAAAATCTGTCTTAATACATGCTGGCTAATGTCCTTGTGTAGACTAAAAAATCTAAACGAAAACACGCTCACCTTGCTTTGCTTTATGCTTTTTTTTTTTTTTTTTTTAAAGTGGAATAGTTTCTCGTAAAATGTCTTTCAACGTTTGACTTTTTCCAGGCTGAAGTCGCTTTTCATTCACCAGCTTCTTGTTCTAATTTTCCTCTTCCACCTTTAATGGTGCCTATAATATAACTTCTGCACCATTTAAGGAGGAACAGGAGAATTTGAACGAGAAGCTGGCGGATGAGAAGTTGACTTCAGCTTTAGGACTTTTTAGTGTTTTATAGTTTCTCATTGCAGATTAAATGTATCAGGAAACCAGCTGGAGTCGTTATAAATGCTAATAAGTCCATACCAATCTCCAAATTATCCATGTTTGTCTTAAATCTTTCTCTTTGCCGTTTCCTTAGCTACTAGCTAGGCAAGATTCTTTTCTGCGTTCCTGTGGTGACCAGCAGCCTGCACGCCAACCTTCAGGTGAATTAACACATATAAGCTTCATTAATTTCAGCGTTTAAGACCATTTGTTGTTAAAATGATGTTAGAATGATCAGCAGAGCTTTATTTTTCTTAGCTCCATAAAATCAGTGTCTTATTGATCACAACGTTAATATATCACGCTATAGTCGGCCTAGGCTGGGGCGCTGAGATGCATGGAGAAAGTGAAGATTAGGGACGTGTGCAGGGACACTAAGGCGTCACTGATTCGGCCCCATCTCCCCTACCACACCCCTCTCTCCTGCCAGAGCGAGGAGGAGGGGAGGGTGCGGTGATACATTTGGGAGCGTGCCTGGTGCCCGACACACACTGGTGCTGGCTCGACACAATGGAGGAGGAATCCCTCCATAGTATGGGTGTGATGAGATGGAAGAGATTTCCTTTGACTGGATTGAAGGCGGACTAATGCAGCCTTTGGATCAGGGGACCTCTGCGCTGCGATTAATGGGATTTCTAATGGGACTACCGTCTCTGTTAGCACAGCAGCATGTGCCATATTGCACGCTGCCATATGGTCACTCTAGTTATTATGAAAAAACCCATTGGTTGAGCATTTATCAAGTGCCAGTAAGCTAATTAGTTACCATTGTACACCCGGCAAACAAAACATTAGAGAGGCCTTCATAATATTGGGTTGAATCCCATAACCTCCGTTGCTCAATTCGTTGAGGCATGGACTCAACATACTAAATCGGGTGCTTTCCCACAGTATTGAGGTGTGTTAAGCTAGCTAGTAGTGGAACTGTGTTCCAGACTGCTTTCTCTCATCCCGCAGATGTACAACTGAATTGAGAGGGGAGTGGATAGGCTTCTGCATTCAGTCTCATGTTCATGGAAACATTCCTGGACAATCTTGGCCTTGTGACCCAGGGCGTTATCCTGCCGACAAAAATCCATTTTCAGATGGATGAACTGCTGCCCTGAAGGGATGCACCTGATAGGCACTGATGTTTGGGCATTCATGCTTTGCTGCCCTTTTTATTATAGGGATTTACCTGGAAACAGCAGATGTTTCTCATGTTTTGGACATTCAGTGTGTAATAGACCAAAGCATTTTGCAGTGGTCAGTCAGCACACAACAACTCAAACACCATACAATATTGGATCATATACTCTGTCCATTACCCTCAGAATACTGTGAGATGTATTGGGAAAATGTGAGGTTATTTTTGTTATATATTCATTAGATCTGTGTTCTGGATCAAATGATATAAACTAAAGCACAGAAAGGCAGCCTTCATTTTAGGGCAGTGTTTTCTGTACCATGTAAGCTGTAATGTTCTTGTCATTTGTTGTGTGAACCAGTATTGTGTATTGTGTATTGTGACAATTGAGTAACAGGTGATTGTTCAGGTGTTCCATGTTCACTGAACTGTAAAACCACCCATAAGCATACATGTGTAAGCTTGGTGGAAGTCATTGGATTTTGCATTGTTTTGGTCTTGTTTGGACGTTAAAGAAAGGTGAAGAACTAGAGAATTGACTATGGCTGTCTCATGTTTTCAAGTGTCACCTTGCCTCATCGAACTATCGAGTTATGAGGGGTAGTGGTTGAAATCTTTCCCTGCGAAAAATGACCGGCTTCTTGTTTCAATAAACCCTTTCCTCCTTAAATGGTGCAGCATTTAAACTCTGGTGCTTCAGATGTCAATACTGCTAGACTATTCAAGGTGGAACAGCTAGCTACCGAGACATTAGCATACTATTAGCGAACCTTTATGCTTTTTGTCAAGAAAGGACTATAATACATTGAAACAACATTAAACTAAGATAATACAGTGGTTATTGTGATTTTTAACAGAGAAAATCTGTACGCTTGTCGGTTCCTGTGGTCGCTTGCACAGCCATCTGTTTTTTTTTCCTTCTCATAACACTCCGTTTGGAGGACGGTGTAGCCCTAACACTTCACCTACTCCTCTATCTCAACAAAAATTGGAAGACCCTACCTGTAGGCACAAAACGGATGGCTAATCACAGAGGAAAGGGGTGAAATGGGATTAGGCTGAAGACTGACATTAAAACCAGTACCAGCTAGAACAGTTGCAGAACAACTGGGCATTCCAAGAACAACAACAAGAGTACGGAATATTTTGAAAAAGAAAGAAACACTCCAGGAGGCGTAAGCAGTTTGCAGTGGTCAGGTCATCCCAGGAAGACCACAGCAGCCGACAACCATTTGTGGAAGACTTCAAGAGGAGGAAATACAAGATGTGAACCTCTCATCAGCAGAACAGAAGGAGCAGTGTAGAAGTGTAAAGATGAGCCAGAAAATCCTGAAGCAAAATGAGGTGAAGATTAAGCTTTATCTAAGTGATGGGAAAGAAAAAGTGTGGAAAGAGAGGGACTTCCAATGATCTTAAGCAAGTGCATCATGATCAAGCCAGTGTCATGGCATAGACATACATGGCTGCTTTTGGGACTGACTCACTGGTGATGTGTGGTGGTAATGGCAGCAGAATTCATTCTGAGGGTTGGATAATCACCTTGCCTTCCCACATTCAAGAATATGCCTCCAAACTTATTGGGCTCAAGTTTATAATGCAGACAGACGGTGACCCAAAGAATACTGCACAGTTAGCCAAGGAGTTAATCAGAAAAGGGGTAAAATGCCAGGACAGTTTCCTGATTTAAGCCCAACTGAGCAATGAAATTAAAGTCAGAACATCCCCAAAACAAGCACTGGTTGAAGGAGGCTTCCACAACACGCTTGACAGATGTCAAGAGTCTGGTCAGTTGGTCACAGACTTGAGGCTGTTCATGCAAGGGTTTGGGACCAAATGCAGACATGCTCACCTGAAATTGGAACAGTCCATTTCAACAGGGGATGTTGGCCCATGCTGACTGATGTTTCCCACAGTTGTGCTGAGGTGGCCTGGTAGTGGATCTTTGTGGTCTGATTTCATCACATCCTGCAGATGTTCATTTGGTTGCAGCTGAATCGGCCATGTCTCGATTTTTTTTGTGTTGATGTGTCAGACAATAAAAGCATTAAAAGCATTAAATATGGTGCATATATATATATGGTGATATAAGTTTCCCCAGCGAATGTGTGAGCAATGTGTGTGGGTGTGCAGCTGGGTGGGTGGGTAGGTGTGTGATTTAGTGTCGAAGTTTATGGCCCTGCCGGAGACAGGCACAGGCATTCTCCAAGCCTGCACTCAGAATACCTTCAGAGCATGCAGTAGAACTTCTGCCACTCTGCCTGAACTGGAGCTGTGCACATAGGTATACCTAGAACTGTTGAGTCATTAGTCATTCTCCATTTAAATGTAATTAATAGCGTGCTTCATCACACAGTCACATAAGGAGTTACATTTGCATTCAATTTATATTCGGGACTGACAGCTTCAAGTCTGTACTTCCAACATTTTTTCATTTGTTTTCGATGTCCAGAAAAAACAAACATATCATATTTGTAAAGGTTGTTGTTTCACTTTGGAATAGCAAGTTCATATGCACAACACTAACTATTAATTCAATATAAATCAGTAAAATATCCCCTCTTTTACTTACGAACACATAATATCATATAAATTGAAAAGTTCAGAAGCTGTGCATTCAACAAAATTGAATGTGCAGGCCTTCAGAGAACGTCCAATTCATTTATTCATTCATTTATTCATTTATTTATATACACAAGGACAGATTAACCTACTGAGACCAATTATATGATAAACGTAGAAAAGAAATTTCTATTAAAATTGAGAACAAGTAGAAAAAGTAAAATTTCAAAAGCAAAAAAAAACAAACAAACAAATAAAACAGTAGGGTGCGTAGGGTTCTACACACTTTGTGTTTGAACCCTAGTTAAAAACTAATGAGTATATAGCAAGGTAAAGTAATCATCTTGGAGAGCTATACACAACCAAGCTAGCCCTCCCATTGGTTAGGCTTTCAGGAGCTGGACAGAAAGCCTAATATTTCAGATTAACCACCAACATGACAATAAGTGTTGGTAGGATCAGTAGAGCTGTAGTACTAATTCATCTTTTCCATGATGACTTAACTGAATATTATTTGTTTGATGTACATAAGTTTCAAAATTCAAGCATCCCCTGAGGGGATATAAATACAAATAGTTATTAATATAGCTCTTCTGCTGCTTCACGGTTTGTGTTGGTCATCCTCCAGTGTTTCATCAGTGGTCACAGGACACTGCCTACAGGGCACGTGTATAAAAACTCCAGCACTGCTGTTTCTGATCCACTCAGACCAGCGCAACACACACTAGCACACCACTGCCACATCAGTGTTGCTGCAGTGCTGAGAATGATCCACCACCCAAATAATGCCTGCTCTGTGAGGGTCCATGGGGGTCCTGATCACTGAAGAACAGAGTAAAAGAGGGCTAACATGCTAAGTATACAGAGAAACGGATGGACTCCAGTCTGTAACTGTAGAACTACAAAGTGCACCTATAGAGTAAGTGGAGCTGATAAAATGGACAATGAGTGTAGAAATAAGGAGGTGGTCATGATGTTAGGCCTGGTCTTGTGTTAATGTTGGTTACAAGTATCGAATAGAACATGGAATATCTCTTACAAGCTTCATGTCATGTTTAAAGTAGACTGGCCAAGGAAATTTCATGCGTTCCACTGTTACCTTAGCACTGACATACTACAGGAAACCACTAGGTACCATTATAAAACATGCAGAAAAGCACATGATAGTACTTGACATTGCGTAATGATGAAATTGATGATGTAAGATATATCGTCATATCACCCACACCTAATCCTACCTGTCAAAGCAGATATCAGATCAGTCTACATGCTGTTTATTAAGCCAGTCATGCCACATTCTTCTTAAGCCCAACCTTTCAGCTTCAAGCAAACATCGCCAACAGTTAGCATCAAAGTGCTCAGTCAAGGCTTGAATGCAAACTGGGCAGGTAAAATAAGCTCAGTGCTTTGTGCTGTATACCTTAGAAACCAATGATACCAAAGAATATAGACATCGGACTGCTTTGAATAGTTACATTCAGTAACTGACTATAAAGAATGACCCCTGGCTGTATGTTAATAATAAAATCTTACAGAATAGGTCTGATTGCTATTACAGGGTTATGCGATCTGAGCATCGTTTACGAAGGGGTTGGGCGTGAACATGAGGGCGAGGATTTAGCAGGCTTTCGGAGGTATGGCAAAAGAACACTGCAATAATCTCTGCATCGCTGCCTGTCTGTAGTAACCCAGGGAAACGTAAGCTCCCCTGTCAAAAATAGGAATTAACGCCGATAGCACTGTTTTCTTTTGCCTGAATTCCTTAAAGGCATGCGCACGCCATGATTTATGACAAAAATTCCTTTATCCATCCACATATGGAGGTGTAGTCACACACCATGTGTCACTGTAACAAACACATATATCATTCAATTTTTATGTTCCATTTCAGAACCTTTCAAATGTGGCGACTAGCTCAAGATTTTTAACACTTAAAAGTGTAGAGTTATTAAGTCGGTTAAGTTGGTAAGTCGTAACGCTTGTCCTCTCCAAAAGGTTAAAAGGACGATAAGTTGCCCTCCATGCAGTAGATCAAGATGCAAATGCTTAGTTGATTGGTTTAAGGACTTTACAGTCAGCAAATAAAACACACACACACACACACACACACACACATACACACACACACACACACACACACACACATATATATATATGTATGCAGGTAGAACTACAAAGTGCACCTATACAGTAAGTGGAGCTAATAAAATGGACAATGAGCATAGAAACAAGGAGGTGGTCATCATGTTATGCCTGATCTGAGTCTATATATAGCAGATCAGACACAGCAGTGCTGCAGTAGTTTTTGTGCACTCTGCCTACTCACTGTCTGCTCTATTAGACACACTGACCTTGGTCCACCTTGGAGATGTAAATTCAGAGGCAGTAGCTTATCTATTGCTGCACAGGTTGTGTTAGTCATCCTCTAGTCCTGGCATGTCAAACTGGGGACGTTCTGGAACAAAGTGCTGCATATAGTAGCTTTTACCCTCATCTAATCCTCAGAAATCATCCTTAGATCATGAAGGCCCTTCTAATTAGCTGATGAGCTAAATCCAGTGTTTGTAATGAGACAGCGTGCTAAAGTCTTCAGTGTTTTGGCCTGCGAGGACTGGAGCCTGACTCTGTGCTCTAGTCCTTCATCAGTGGTCACAGGATGCTGCCCACAGGACGCTGTTGGCTGGATATTTTTGGTTAGTGGACTATTCTTAGCACAGCAGTGACACTGAGGTGTTTAAAAACTCCAGCAGCACTGCTCTGTCTGATCCACCCGTACCAGCACAACACTCCCAACACTAACACACCAACACTACAGTGTCACTGCAGTGCTGAGAATGATCCGCCACCCAAATAATACCTGCTCTGTGGTGGTCCTGAATATTGAAGAACAAGGTAAAAGAGGGCTAACAAAGTATACAGAGCAACTGATGGGCTATAGTCTGTGATTGTAAAATGCACCTACATGATAAGTGGTTTTATTAGTATTACTAATTATTTAGGAAATTACTACACATTTAAAGCATACCTAATATGCTCATTTTCAGTGTTGGGGTCTACTAGAATAGATTTACATGCTATAAAAACGCATTATTTTCCTCATACTGTGCATCTCTATTCACCCTCTTTCTGAAACACTCTGTTGGAGCTCCTGTGTCTTTTTTGGCCAGCTCTCCCCATTTGTTATGACGGGTCAACCACAAGAGCGGTTCCTCTCCTACATGTTCCGCCCCTGTCTTGCAGTCTGCAGACAGACTGTTCTGAGCAGCTGTAAACACCACTGTGGCTATTTTTTCAGTGGTGTGGGTTCTGGTGTATCAGTTTGAGCCTGAAAGTCTCAGCTTCTTCTCAACATACAGTTACAAGACTGAACAGACTCTTCCCGGCCTCCCGTAGTTGCTGTGTTGTGTGTGCCAAGCTTGCCAGTCGACAGGCAATAAGGATTGTGTTACAAGATTGTGTCGTCTTGTAACAATGGAAAACAGCTGGAATTTCAACAAGACCTTTCAGGCAGCTGAGAAAAGTGGTTTCTGTGGGAGAAAGTTTCTCCCTCCGGCGTGTACTTTAAGCTTTGTAGCTTAACTTCGCTTTGGAGCAGTTTACATGCACAAAAAAGCTACATAACGCACTTAAAGAAAAGGAAAAAAACAGACAAGCACGATAAATCTCCTTTAACATAAAATGTTAAAATTTACAAATACTAATAATAATAAAATTACACATGAGCCTCAACATACATTTTTTAAATATGTATATATGTGTTTACTTCTGCCTTTATCGCATCTTCCCTTCTTTGAGGAGACTTGCTTTGAGTTTTTTCAAGAAATCTGGAGGAATATTTTTCCACACTTGCAAAGTTCAGTTTTAGAAATTGGTTGTATTTCCTCCTTCTCACAGTCCAAGTAATCCCACTTCCAACACTTTCAATGATGTTCTCTGGGGAGGCCAGTTCAGAGAGCACAAGCAACTTCTTTGATGTGCAAAATTTCTTCTTGTCTATTTCCTTTTCTCAGTAAAAGCTTTTTGACAGCTGTGCATCTTTTCAGTCCTACAGCGTTGACCTTTCTTCTGGATGGACACAAACACCTAAAATATTTACTTACAAAGACAACATTTAGAATCCACACTTTCAATGGAATATCTCTGCTTGTTTCAATAAGCTACAAGTAAGAAATAGTTCATGAAGAGTTACAACATGCCTTTGTTATCAGCACTGCTGTGGGTTCATGCATTAATCCATTGTTTTACCTTGGAGGTATCAAGACTGTGTTAACTGTGGTTCAAAACTGCTAACCTAAATATAGTCCGTCTGCTGTATCTCTTTGAATGACTCAGTCTGTTCATCGCTTATGTCATTAGTAATGGCCCTTGAGGATGTACCTTTCTCCCCTTCCTCGTTTTTCACGTAATTGAAGTTTAGAGACTGACGTAGCACCACTCTGGGATGCATTATTAAAGGCCTCTTGCGTATGAATTATTACTGACCCTGGAAATCTAATTTTAAAGCTGTCTGCTCTGCACAAACTTTGCCTCAGCTGAGAGCTTCAGAGAGAAACATCTGACTTTTTAGTTACTGATGTGTAGACAGGCTACAAATACACTCGGAGAACCACTGTCTGGCATAGGTTAGAGTTTTCCCACTCTAGATAGAAAGTCCTCTGTGAGTTGAATCAGGTGTGTCAGAACAGGGAAAACATGAGGCTATACATGCCATTGGGTTGCCAGGCTTGTGTAGGAGGCATCTAGTATATAGTGTAATACACGGTATATTACTTTTAATGCATATACACTACCATTCAAAAGTTTAGAATCAATGCATTAATAAGATTAAAATGCTATATTTCAAATTTTTTGGTAACACCAAGAAGATGTTAAATGATTAGTATTATAATGTATTTACCTATTTACAGTGATTTCTATATATATCGCTGTTGTCGGAACAAAACCTTATATCTCCAGAATGATGACTTTACAGGAGAAGGAAAAAACTTAATTTACCTTTAATGAAAGTCAATGGAACCAAAATTGTTTCCAAGTAATTTTGAGCCTTTTCTTTTGGTCCATTCATCACAAAATTTGCACACAGTTTAAAGAACAACAGGCGTTTTCAAATGATGTCAAAACCTAAAAAACGACAAAAGTGGAGATGCAAGGTTTTGTTCCAATGACAGCGATATGTAATTGATCTGTTATGAAGCGTTAGGCATTCTGGGTGTTTTTAATTTTGATATATGTTTGTTTTCAGTTTTCAGTTTATTTCAAGAAACTTTCTCAGTCATTGTGAAGTCATTTTCAGTTATTTGCATCATGTAACACCTGTGTTTTTTACAGCTGCTTACAAATGAACTGAAACATTTAAGCCTGTAGAGCATCATATTAGAGTTGTTACATACGTGTATCTTCAACAAACTGTTGTTTTTTTCCTATTATTCAATAGTTTTTCTTTCCAGTTCACTCATGGCCAATTCCACCCACTAGGTCTTCGTCTATCAGACGGTGCAGACCGAGAAGGATCACGAAGGCCAGCACAAGCTCCCTCCGAGACTCATAAAGCGCCACCGCATCTTTTCAAATTGCCGCTAACCCAACGTCATTGGAGATTTTTACCCAGTCCTTGAAATATTCCCAGTTTTATTTCTCTAACAAATAAAAAAAACACCCTTAAGACTGCGAATGTGCATAAAACGGGAGCTTTTATTAGGCCATTCTTCATCAAAAGCAATTTTGTTTGTCCTAGTTTGCCCTTAAGTCAGCTTCCTTTTCAGCTGAGGCTTTCAGATTTGCTTAATGTGTTTAACTCTGGCCTGATAGCGTGTTGTTATCATTATGTGTGTGTGTGTGTGTGTGTGTGTGTGTGTGTGTGTGTGTGTGTGTGTGTGTGTGTGTGTGTGTGTTTGGGAGTTTGTTTGAGCTGTAGGCTGTTTGCTTCTGCAGCTTTCTGAGCCCTTGACTGGAGCGGCGTACAGAGTTGAATGCGTCAGTCCGCTGAGCAATTAAGCATGTGTGTTGTGTGTGTTACTGCCCTTTTCTCCCCGTGGCTGTGTTTACTCTGCACTCAGTCCTCCTCACGCATCATCAATCAGCACTCTGTTCCATTCGCTTATCCTTGCCTGCAGAGTTTTTGGAATATGTTTCTGGACTTTATGTTTTGGCTTTTTATTTCAAATATTTAAAAGGTATATTTTGGCTTATACTAAAAAAACCTGCAGTGCATAACAGTCAACACCAGATTTGCCTTTGTCTTTGCAAATCGAAGATATTAAAATATGATTTGAATATAACAAAGTTACTGGTGGGCACAGTCTTGTTTTGAAGAAGGATAAAGCATTGTTTGATTTTTGCCATATTTTTGCATTTTTTAAATATTGAAACAAATAGCAAGTCATTGTAACTCATTACATAACTAACTATGTAATTAGTGAATCTGCATTTTGCGTTTCATTCAATTTCACTTGTATTGCTATTTATACATGTTATAAATCAAATGCGTAGCAAAATGCCAATTATACCTGTAAAGGTTACATAAAAATGCCTTCTGAGGGTTAAATTAGCAATACCACCATTGCCATTTGCGTAAATAGCATCGCAATTGTGGAATCACCCAAACATCAATATCCGAATGTGTAGCCACTAAAATTATGGCTATGTTTATTAGCCCGTAATATCATGATTAGGTACGCCGGTGAGCCAAAACTTTATAAGCATCTGCGTAATGTGCTGTTGGTCCTCTGCACACTGCCAAAGCAGCTCTGACCCGCTGAGTCATGGACTCTACAAGAGCGCTGAAATTGCCTTGTAGTATCTAGCACCAAGACGTCACATGATGTAAAAGAAAAGGGGACTCATCAGACCAGGCAACCTTCTTCAATTGCTTCTTGGTGCTGTTCTAAAGCTCTCATGCTCATTGTAGGCATTTTTAATGGTAGACATAGACCAACGTCAGTAGGTGCTCACCATTGCTGCCCGGGAGCACAACCTCGCTGTTTCAGAGATGTTCAGACCCAGTCGTCTGGTAATAACGATTTGGCTCTTGTTAAAGTTGTTCCGGTCTTCACGCCTGTCCATTTCTCCAGTATCCTTCTTGCCGACTGCAAGAACTCACCATCTAATGTTCGACTACCATCTAATATATCCCATACCTTCAAAAATCGCCATTTTCATGAGATAATCGACATTGTTCACTTCATAATCACGCCATTCACGTCATAATGCTCTGGCTAATCAGTGTATTCTGTAATTTCATGTGATGTACTTTAATATGGTTTTATTGAGACTGATTCTGTTGACACTGTATTGTTGGTTGTTGGACCTCTGATCTGCCCCATTCACAGTGTCTTTGTGTATTTCTTGGTAGCTATGGAAACTGGGAGGGCCCAGTCCACCGTATGGATGATGTGTGCATTTGGATGGTTTCCAGCTGTAACTGAAAGAGCGGAGGAAAGGGAAATGAAATGATTTTGGCTGCTTTTCATTAAACACATGTCCCAGGGAGGCCGAATGGACATTCAGGGCATTGCGTGAGACAACCCCCGTCACTGGCCTTTCCGTCTTTGTTCTCAAATATTAGAGCAGCCAGACAGAGTAGACCAGGGGAGGTAGTGTGTGTGTGTCTGTCTGTGGAACATCTGCTGATGAGGAGCCTACACACACACACACACACACACACCCAGATCACCACCCTCTGGCACCCAGCGATGCACACACACGCAGTGAATGTGCCAGAGTCGGTGGAATCGGCGGTCACCACCACACCCACCCATGTGCAGCCGGCAACAGCAGATGGTCAGGTCCTGTCATGTAATGACCCTGTTGCCATGGGGACAGAGGGGCATGTCAGAGGGAGTTAAATGTTTTAAAGAACAGCTTAAACGAATCTCCCCCTCCCCTCTCAACCACACACACTCTCACCGTCTGGTAAAAGCTGCTGTTTCACACTCAACACATAAACAAACACACTGACTGGCCTTTTCAGCTCTCTGTGTCATCTTACCTATACAGCAGTGAGCACTGTTGAAAGTGGTTTTGCTTTTCATGTGTAATACACTAGAAGCCTAGAGTTATTACTGTCATTTTACTACATTAACTCAAAATAATTGCTTAATTACATAATTAATTATATAGTACACTACACAGTATTGTCACAGCAACTCATCTACGTATTTGGATTATACCACCAAGCGTTATTGACCAGTATAGCCCCCCCCCCCTCCAAGACCAAGAACGGTAGAAAATATGTGTGTGTGTATTTTGAGGAAATTAGATATAATACACTTGTTTAAGGTTGGAAAAGAAGTGGAAAAAAGGTTAAACATTATAAAGATGATTTGACTCCTAACAACTGTGCAAGACCTGGTAGACCCCCAAAACTGTCACTAGTACTCTTTGAGATAAATTCTAGGATGCCACTTTTCCGAAAGATGCTGCTGGGGCACGGGTCTTGTTTTATTATATTACTTTATTAGTGTCACTTGTGACGTTTACGGCAGTTTGCTGGAGTTAGTTGAATCTGAAGTGGCCAGCTAAGGGAAAAGTATGAAGATACAATGACAGTATGTTTTTTTTTACTGCAGCAAGGCCCATCGCCACTCTCTCTCGCCAAGAGAATCACAGTCATCTGTCTCCAAAAGTAGCTGTGTTAGTTTTGACAGTAAGAACAATAGGACAGATCAGGATAGCTAAGCAAACAGCTAGCAATTCTCTCTTCTGTCAATTCTAAATCTCTGAAGTCGTATTTGAAATAGACTTACTTTGCTCATAATGGGATTTTTCAGACAGTAGTCATGGAACTATTACGTTTATGACAAAGCTGTGTAATCTGGTGTAACCCTGTGGAGGATATTCTGCCACGTTGGGCTGCCTGCTATTGTTTAGCCGGATCCCATGGGAGTTTGGCAGGAGGAGGATTGTGGTAATTAACTAATCCTCTTTGTGCCTCTGGGACATAATCCAACATTCAGGATTCTGTTTTGTTAGCTTTTATTATCAGCTTCACCCCAAGGACCCACAAACATCCCTCTCTCACGTTCCGTCCCTGTAAAACTGCCCTTTTGCTTGTGCCTTTCGCCAATTTGTCTGATTGATTCCAGCGGATTGGCTCAAAGGCCACCAGCAACTAAAGATCCATCTTTGTCTATTAAAAGTCAATATCAGTGATGGCTAGGTTCATTGTTTGACTGTTTGACTAGGAAATAATTAACGAGGAATGGGATTTTTGAAGCGCACTGCTTAATTGCATTTGCTTAACTGGGTATTTTAATGTCCTCTTTATTTCCCAGCAGCAAAGGAAATTATGTCACTGACAGCAGCAATCCGTCACAGATTACAGTGTTTGTTTCAGATTTGGGATTACGCGAGATATTTCCCTTTCCCATCCTCGATTGCTGACCTCTGGCCTGAGACTCCGTTAGGAACATCTAAACTTTAAATCCAGCAGTGAAATCCATTTCTATCTGTCTTGGCTCCAGCTCCCAGGAGGATAACGTTAGGAAAATGATGGGAAATGAGACTAACAACCACCTGGAAGACTTGCTAGACTACCAAAACTGTCCTAATCAGATAGACAGAGCTTAAAGCTTTCGTCTTTGAGAGAGAAGAGAATGTCAAGCTCCGCTCTCGGTTTATGCCACAGGTGTTTTTGTCCATCCTTCCACTGTGAGAAGACAGCTTGGCACTATGAGTCTGAAAGGATGTGTAGCTGTGAAGAAGCCTTTACTGAGAAAAGAATAGACAAACAAGAAGAACGTTTGCAGTAAAACTCTGAAACTGGACATTTGAGATGTGCGGTAAGGTTTTAAGTCTAAATTTGTAAATGGACAATGAAAAATGTAAATGCAGCTAACTGCTAAGACGGAACTTTGGAAATGTGGACAAATATTCCTGCAGATTTCTTAGAAAAACTGAAAGCAAGTTTCCTGAACAGAACTGAAACTGTCAGAAAGGCAAAAGATGGATACACTAAATATTGTACTTCTGTAGATGAAAAGGTGGTCTCTAAGTTTTCCACAGTACTGTATTTCGCTAAAATGTCCTTGAGCTCTCGGTTGAGTTGACTCAACTGTTTATCTCTTATACAGTGTTTCTCTTCTGTCAAGAGTGGTGGAGGGAGTACATTCTGGCTAAATACTCGGAAACACATTTCCTCTGCATATTTCTCTTCCTGGTGTTATTTTAGCAGTCCCACCCGAGCGTCTGCATTGTCTTATCAGGGAGGAAGATAAGAAAGGAATGTGGGGAGCAGGTTCAGGAGCAGCTTGGCTGATGGTAAACAGCACTTCTCTTTTGCCAGTGTGGGCCTAGAATCTGAATGAGGCACCAGTGTTTTGGTGAGGCCCACATCCAGTTCCAGAACAAAAACACTGAGGGTGAATTAGAAATAAACTAAGTAGCCAGTTTATTTGAAACCTATTAACCTACTGGCACACTTTGTAGGTTTTCAGTAACAGTTGAAGCCTGTTTTAACACGATTTATCAGCCCATCTACATTGTCCATCAATGGAAACGGTTCACCATAGGATGACCTTAAAGTAGGTATTGTTTGGGCAGTGGGCCATTCTTATTCCCCACACCTCAGCGGCGGAGATGAGCATATTTGGGCATATCTCGCATTATGTATGCTAGCCAGAAAGAGCTTTGTTCAGATAACGATTAGCAATTATTTATTATTATTATTTTTTATTTAAGGACTTTTCTCATTTTTTCAAACATCATATACACATTCCATTTAATAGAAGATAAAGGCCCAATCTCATTTTACATTACATTACATTTACATTTAGCAGACGCTTTTATCCAAAGCGACTTACAAATAATGTGGTACATAGAACAAACATAGTCAGGCCTTAAAGGAGGCCAAGGGGTAAAAGCGGGGTAGAGAAGGGAAGGAGGGCAAGAAGGAGATGAGGTTGGTAGTGGCTAGATTTGCAAGAGGCGATTAGAGTAAGTGCTCCCTGAAGAGCTCCGTCTTCAGGAGTTTCTTAAACATAGCGAGGGATGCCCCTGCTCTGACAGCGAAAGGTAGCTTGTTCCACCATTGGGGAATCAAGTATGAGAACAGTCTCGATTGCTTTGTGTGAATGTTTGGCAAAGCTAAGCGACGTTCATTGGAGGATCGTAAGCCTTTAGGAGCGAGTGCAGGTAGGAAGGAGCCTGCTCTGTTAACACCTTGTAGGCAATTGTAAGAGTTTTAAATTCATTTCTACTTTTTACCCCTACCCCTTGTTTTCGAGTGTCACCCTAAACTTGGAACAAAGTTACAAGGGCTAGTGGTTGAAATACATCCCTATGAAATAGGACAACAAGAACACTAATTAATTAACAGGCTAATAGCATGCCTTCAAAGAGGGGTATAAGACAATTATTTATTACCGCCCACCGCTAATTCTTTGGTGATTCAAAGCTGAAGTCAGCTATTCACCAGTTTCTTGTTAGAATTTTCCCGTTCCACTTTAAATGTTTAAGGTAGAAAAGGAAAATTAGCTAGCTAGCTACCAAAACATTAGCATGTTATTAGCAATTTTTTTGTACTTGTTACCTAGAAAATTACCATAACACATTGAAATGACATTAAACCAAGAAAATGCAATGGTTATCACATATATCATATACTTACAATAGTAAGTTTCTTTGGTCGCTTGCGCAGCCATCTTGCCCGTTTTTTTCTCATAACGCTCTGTTTGGAGTGTATCCATCCATCCATCCATTTTCTAAGCCGCTTCTCCGTCAGGGTCGCGGGGGGATGCTGGAGCCTATCCCAGTGGTCATTGGGCGGAAGGCAGGATACACCCTGGACGGGTCGCCAGTCCATCGCAGGGCAGACAGACAGTCACTCACACACAGGGGCAATGTAACATGTCCAATTGGCCTGACTGCATGTCTTTGGACTGTGGGAGGAAACCGGAGAACCCGGAGGAAACCCACACAGACACGGGGAGAACATGCAAACTCCACACAGAGAGGACCCCGGTCACCTGGCAGGGGAATCGAACCCAGGCCCTCCTCGATGTGAGGAGCCACCGTGCCGTGTTTGGAGTGTAGCCTCTGAAAAACCTCAGTTTGGAGGGCCATGTAGCCCTAACACTTCGCCCTACCCCTCTATCTCAACAAATATTCGGACACCCTAACCCTAGACGTGAACTTGCAAAACAGAAGGCTAAGGGCTAAGAGGTATGGCCAAGGGGTGAAATGGAATTGGGCCCAAGACGAAAATTCCTGCTGTGGGAAAACTCTTAGTATTGATTCATCAAAGGGAATCTTCAGGATCAAATGTATTGATGCTTCAGTTATCTTTCTGACCATCACTAGCTGTCAGAGCCCACCTTCATACCAAAAAAGTTGTCTGTATGCTACTGTACTGGTCAGCAGTAACTATTTGGTTTGTTTAACCAGGGTGCAAAGCAAGCATGTGCTTAGAGTACTTGCTTGACCATTCGAGGTTCCAGTATACAAATACTGAAATCACTATCTGGGTATGTGTAAATTAAGAGAAGACAGAAAAAGTGATTTTGTGTTTTAACTGTAAAATGTCTCAGTGTTGCTGGTATTTGGGAGTGTATATATAAACACTTTGCTACTATGAAAAACAAGTGACTTAATGTGAGCATTACGTCATGGCCAGCTTTATCACTTACTGGGCTAAAAACTCTCATTGACGTTAGCTAAAGCAAAACAGTAAAAGGATAGTAATACAGTAATTATTGGGTATAGTGTTGACACAGAAGAAAATGCAGACAACTTTACAAGCATGGGCACTTCAACAGAGGGAAGGAAATGCCCGGCCCAGCACTACCCCAACACAAAACACAGGGGTAGCATGGGAGGACACGACTTTCAAGGAGGGTAGACACTTCTAACCACTAGTTAACTGCAAAGCCCACCCTCCTCGGACACAATTACTTCAATAAGCACAACTACCACTAAACCACACAACAACAACAGTCTGTTTTTTTGCGCACATCCCGAGAGCCAGTTTGCGTGGCCGCACCCCCTAGGCTCCCCACTGCGGTACGGCCCATGGCAGACGCCACAATATTTCTCTGACAAACTGATGTGGAGAGGAGAAAAAAACTGTGTAGAGGACAATGAGTTGCAACTCAGTGTGTAGAGGACAGCAAATCAGCAAGGTTGGACCAGTCAGCTCAGGCGTCAAACTCAACCATTTAAAGGCCCATATAAAAAAATCTCAGTAAATCTGTGGGTCAGCTGTGTTTCTGTTTCATTTTTCTTATCGTTTTGCTATGACCATCATATCATTTTATTTGAAGTATACCAAAACTGCAACAGCAAACTAGGCGTTGAATATTTATTCAAAAATAATTCTCAATAATGAAAAATCATTTTAAGTAGTTTTTTTAAGTGGCTATTTGGTTGAACCGGACATCAGGCATCTTTTAACCACTGGCCCAGAGATGTTGGGGGAAGGGGTTCAGAATGCACACTGTAGAACTGTGTGAAAGTCTTAGGCACCCAAGACACATTTTCAAAATCAGTTTTTTTTTTTTGGTGTAGTTTGTGTTTATTTGCTGAGAAAAGTGTTAATATTTGAATAAACAAAATTTATATATATATATATATATATATATATATATATATATAAAATAGTGATTTTCTGGATGTTGGTGTGTTAATGTGTTTGTTTAACCATTTCCAAGTCTCTCCTCGAGGAAGCCCAGTATTATATGTAGTTAAAAAGCAGCTCCTGGTTTGACCAATCAGTGCTCAGTAAATTGAGCTCATGATGTAATTGATGATATTAACAAGTCTCTGTGGCGGCTGTGAAGGTGTCAAGGAAAAATATGGACCCGAGAAATTCTTGTTACTTTTTATTGTTTTTCTGTTTATTTGAATTATGAATATGACTTTATTCTAATGTATATTGTGATAAACTCACTGCTGATGTGAATTGTTTAAAAATTTGCTTAGATGCATAAAACATTCGCACAGTACTGTATGTTGCAGTGCATTTTGGGTAATGTAGTGCATCTCAGGGTGAAAAGGGCTAGTAAGGATAGAAAATTCTCCTCACAGGCCTGACCATTGGCATTACTTCATTAGCTCATGTGAAGAGGCAGCCTCTGTTACTCATCCAATACAAAAAGGTACAGTCCTACAATAGTTTTGGTTTAAGTCATTATTGGGTCATTAATTGTTACGGATAAGTGAATATCAAAATAACCCAGCACACCTGTGGAAGTGGGACTGACTTATGAAGTAACTTTTCCAGAGCTGGGCCCCTCAGGGCTTTGGGGAGTATGAGTTACGGGATTAACAACAGAGATGGCCAGCAACTGGAGTTATACTATTTCATAATGACTTTGGTGATAGAAGTCTATACCACTTTACATCGATGGCCTTTGGGAACGTTGAAATCAAAGGTTTGAGTTACCGCCAATGTGGCATTCCTTGAACTCGGTCCATATGGCTAGATTAGCTTAACTAGCAAGCACAAACCAGCTCATTTGTGAAGAAACTCCAAGCTGGCTATGAAAACCATCAACCAACCTGTGATTATTGTCTATGTAGAGAGATGTTCGGTGTGCTTGTGTTTGTTTAACATCAAAGCTTATAGAGTTTCGAGTTATCACCTGCAGTTTGCCACTCTGGGCTTCGGGCTCGAATGAGTAATGTGAACCATGGTGACGCATTCGGTGGCACAGTTGAGGGAAAAGTATGTGTGTGTTAAAGGATCAGCACGGCCCCGGGGGGAGATACCAGCCACAGTTCAAGTTTCTCTCCATCTCCTCAGAGAGCTGGTGTCATTTGAGCCAGCGTGTGTCATAAGTGTGAGCTGTACAACAAACAGCAGGGCCACGTAAAAAAAGATTTACTGCTGCTGACACATACATGACAAATCTTAAAATTAATGTCATTTTTAGCTGAAAGACTGTGGCGCGAGTGTATCAGATGAAATTGAAATTGAAAAGTGTCTTCTTTTTGTAGCCTGGCAAACCACAATATGTCTTCAGCAAGATCCCAGCATGTGTCCATGTGATCTTCTCTCATGTTAGGAGAAGGTCAGCTCACAGCTCGAACAAAAGAAATGTCAAACAAGTGTAGTCCATTATGCACAGAACACCGAGCTGCACTTCCAAGGCACATCGCACCTGTCCATGTGTGATAGAAGTAGAGGTATAATTTGTGTAGCACCAAGCTGTGTGTGTGTGTGTGTGTGTGTGCGGTGAGCTTCACAGTGGAACACTATGCAGCAGGAAATCAACACTAAAGTCTCCAATTTATTTTATGGATGTCGTGGATGTGAATGTGAATATCCGAGTAACTACATGTCCTCGGCAAATGAAATTAACTAGGCTTCATTTTGAACAATACCAGAGTTACTTATCAAAATTCGAAGAAGAAATTCAGAGGGATGTGGATTTTATAACCGATTTCACAAATATGTGCACCGCCTGTGACACGATGGCACACGTCAGATCCAGCTCCTGCCAAACACGGGTTTCCAGAGATGCTCTTCTTGCAGACTTTCTGGGGCTTTGCACAAACCTGATTGATGATATCTTCCAATTCGGTGGTCGTCCAGATCCCTTTGCCCTGCACAGACAGCCTTCCTCTTTTAATTTGTTGTGCCATGCTTTTTGTACCAAATCTGCTTTCCAGTCGGTGCATTTTCAAAATTATTGAAAATGATTTTTTAAAAAAAACATAAAAAAATTAAACTTTTGTTCAAATTTTACATCATTTGAGGGAGAATTGGTTGTTATTAAACTATCAAATGATGTCAGTTTTTTTGGACACCCTGTAAAATAACTTAGGCAATGGGTTTCAATGTTTATGATCTATTCACAAAAAAGCATTTTTAGATGTTTTATTCAATATTTCATGATTTCTGTGAGTAAAAGGTGAAAAATAACAATGATGTCATGTAAATAGCAGAACCCTTTTTTGGTACAATATAGAACCCTTTTCAAAATGGTTCTATAGAGGCAAGACAGTGTCCATAAGTCTAAAAAAAATTTCACAATGCAAAAATCGCTTTAATCATGTGAAGGATTTTTTGTATGTTTAGGTTTCTACATAGAACCATTTTCTTTACTAAAACTTCTTCACCCTTAAAGAACCATCTTTTTTTAGGAATGTACTTAAATAAGGCTCTTCAAGAGTCCTTCAGTAAAGGCAATGGTTCTATTGGTCTACAAAGAACCAAAGGCATTTTTGCATGGTGAAGTGGTTCTTCAGACTGATGGAGAATGTGTTGTATATGGTTATATGTAGAACCTTTTTGAAAAGGGTTCTATATAGCACTAAGAATGTTTTGCTATTGTAAGAATGTAAGAACCCTTTTTGGTACTATATAAAGCCATTTTCAGAAAGGTTCTAGAACCATACACATTCGCCATCAGTCTACAAATATTTCACCATGCAAAGAACCATCTGGACATTAAATGGTTCTATATAGAGCTCATGGTTCTAAATAGAACCAATGCCTTTACTGAAAAACCTTTGTAGAACCTTCTTTTTTAAGTGTGTACCCGCAAAGCAAATAATGTTTGCTAGGAAGTGTGAAGAAGAAGCATGTCTGATAGCTCATCACAAGGTGTTCGGTCATTCCAAGGTGAACGCTGACACATTTTGAGTTGTGCTAGAATTAATTTCACTCGATACAGTAGAATTTAGGAGAAACTGTCAGCATAATGTTTAATTGGGAAGAATGTCTTAGCATAATTGAACTATTTCATCATAAGAGCAATGTCACTTTGACAGTATCTTATTTTGCATCTGATCTCATGCTTGCCTTGCTCTGATGTTAATGCATGTTTGGCCGGGCGCACGTTCGGACCGTGAGATATCACAAAGAGTGGCAGTTGTTTAGCTCTCTAAAGGCCTTTTCAAGGTGAATGCTGATTTCATGCCCTGACATATTTTGAGACAGTTGCGCTCAGTTAATCTGAGGTGTTATGGTAGAGTTTATGAGAAACTGTCAACATAAGTTACAGTACTGTGCAAAAGTCAGAGACCACCCTTTATTTATTTATTCCATCAAAAGAGCCAAATTATTCAAAAGAGACAAGTTATTCATGAAATTATATGTGCCTATGAAAGGGAAAGCCAAAGGAAAATAAATAGAACACCTGGAGTTTTCAAAACCGGAGCTCACAAAATGCTTAAAAGAAAAAATAGCATCCCTAACAACCACCTGCAAGATCTAAACCACCAAAACGATCACCATCAGTGCTTAAAGAGCCCTACGGATGGGAGATTCAGAAAGGAATTAACCGACCTGGAAGGGTTGCTAGTTAAGAAAGACCAGGCTAGAGGGTTGATTTCACTAATCCATGGCATTTTGCTAAAGCATGTTAAACCATCATCAGGGAGTCTGAGAGGAGTTTGGCAGAGGGACTTAGGCCGACCCATCACAGAAGAGGACTGCAATATTTGTAAAGATCTGTTTCCCAAATGTTCCTCATCTGGTGTTCACGATGCTTAATTTTAAATTCATGAATAAGATATACTTTATACCAGATCGCTTAGAGAAGATGTTTCCAGACAGATCTAACTTGTGTTTTAAATGTAAAACTGAAAAAGGAACATTTTTTCCTGCTTTTTGGCAGTGTACAAAAGTTGGTATTTGGCATTTTCTGGGACAGAATACATATGACGGTAGAAAAATCTTTCAAACACCATTTCAGAAATCCCCTGCCCTGTATCTTTTGGGAACAGGAGCGGAACATATTTTTGATACTTATAGCAAAATTTTATTTCTAATGTTTTCATTTCTGGCAAAAAAAATGTGTCCTAATTTTATGATCGAGCCCCTCTCCACCATCTGTTGAGCAGTGGCTTTCCCAAGCTACAACTCTGCTTCCTCTGGAAAAACTGACCTTTGATCTACATCACCAAACAGATAAATTCTGGAAACTTTGGATCCCCCCCCCCACCGTGGACTTACGTAGAGAATCTTTTTAAAATCTTACGTTTGTTAGCCTGTTGTGTGAGATTTAAATGTATGATTGTCAGTACTGAATAGAGTGCAATAAAATAAAGAGCCCTGTGTAATAAATCCAAGCAAAAACAGTCATAATTCATGTTTACAGGACAATTTTCCATCCTCTTTTTATCAATTAGCATTAAACAGGCTGTTGTTGTTGCTGTGCCATTATTGTGCCTTATATATGTCAATGACATGTTCTGATTGGCTGCCTCATTCAAAAAGTGTTCTAGGTTGCAACACTCCCTATTACTTCAATGTGAATGGGTGGGGCAAAACTGCTAGAGGTGAATAGGCCTCAAATGTACCATCAAATGTAAACAAAGTCAACAAATGTAAACAAGTTGTTTTTCGTGACGCGTAAACAATTAACTACCACTAGCCCTTACCCCTCGTTTTGCACATTCACGCCTAGGGTTAGGGTGTCCCGATTTTTGTTGAGATGGAGGGGTAAGGTGAAGTGTTAGGGTTACATTGTTCTCCAAATTGAGGTTTTTCAGAGGCAATACTCCAAACAGAGTGTTATGAGAAAAAAGCAAGATGGCCATGCAAGCGACCAAAGAAACGACCAAATGTCCTTTTTCTTCATAACAAGCAGAAAAATCGCAAATGATAAGCTGAAAGTCTTGGTAGCTAGTTAGCTAATATTCCCATTCCACCTTAAATGGTGCAGCTGTTAAATTCAAACAAGAAGCTGGGAAATAGCTGACTTCAGCTACATAGCATAGAACAATTAGGGGTTGGCGATAATAAATAGTTGCTACATCCCCCCTCTTTGAAGATACATGATACCCTAAATGAAAATAAACTCCTCTGCTGTCACTGCAGACTGGCAGGGTCGCCTAGACAGCAGCACTAGTAGCTGTTAATGAAGTAATGTTTTGTCCCCCATTTCAGATTTCAGAACTTGTAACTCAGTTTCCTGGGGTAAAGTGACACTCAAAAACAAGAGATCAGGGTAAAAAATAAGAAAAAGAACTGGGCCTAAGTTTCCATATATGGACTGGATATTTAAAAGTACTTTTTAAAACATATAATTATTTTCACATACTACATTAAACTCTACATATTACCTTAAATTATATTTCTTTAAAAAAAAGTGAGGGAAGTTGTGTTTTCCATGATGTGGGCCCTTTCAAGCGTGAGAGAAAAGAGAAGGTCCAGTCTTGCTTCAGATCAGAAAACAATCCACAGATGATTCTGAGTAAAAAAAATAGCTGCTGACTATGGACATGACAGTGGGCTGGTCATCCTAGAGCCCAGACCGTTAGGTCATTGAATGTGCTTGATAAAATTAGAAAATGCAACCAAATTCTAAGACTGAACTTCGATGGTATGAAGATATATCCCTGCAGATTTCTTTGGAAAACTGAAAACAAGTCTCCTGAAAAGAATGGAAGCTGTAGTAAAGGTGAAGATTTCTGTGTAACTTTGAGTTTGAGTTGAATGTATGTTTTCTGCTTATTCCTGACACAGAAAAATTAGTAACCGTTTTGACTGGAAAGAAAATAAATGATTTTAGCGCAGTACAGTATGACTGACATAAATATCCCAGCATAAAAGTTTGATCTTATTTTCCT
Source organism: Pygocentrus nattereri (assembly GCF_015220715.1). Classification (NCBI taxonomy): domain Eukaryota; kingdom Metazoa; phylum Chordata; class Actinopteri; order Characiformes; family Serrasalmidae; genus Pygocentrus; species Pygocentrus nattereri. The sequence goes on along the minus strand of NC_051228.1, from coordinate 9,996,451 downwards.
ACTGATCTGTGTGTTCTGGTGTTGGGTCGTGTTGGGTAGGGCTCAGATGCTGCAGCACACACTCAGAGTCGTGTTAAAGGAAACATTTCATCAACGTCACATTAATATTTCAGAATGATCAGTAGGAGGGCGTCTTCCGCAGCGATCACAAACACACTTTCAGCCGAAAGCACAAAGACATCTGCCTGCCAGGTGACAGCAGATTCATCATCGTTCTGTTTAATCAGGTTTAGCTGGTGGGACGCTTTGTGCAGGATTTGTTTAGGGTTTACAAAAAATTAACGTGCATACAGGAGGAAAAGTGAGATGTTTATTATTTACACAAGATGCACCGTTTTGGTTGCATTAGGCTTCGCACCTCAGATAACGATCCAGCTGTCATAGTCTAAACAGACTCCTATTAAAGATCCTTCTTTGCTCTCAATTTGGATGGCACTTCATCAGTACTTGGCAATTTAGGGCTTTCCTGTTATGGCTCTTTTATGTGTGCCTTGAAGTAGAGGCAAAAAATGTAATCTTACGATACTTGGTATGTATTTTTTGACATCTGATTAATTGGAAAAGACAATAGTGGCACATTTAAAAAATACTATCAAAGTCTTTGAACATAGTTATTTATATTCAACATTTCAGATACTGCACTATGCTAAATCCAATAAAACTGAGCTATTTATCCTGTCTTTGTTTGTTTTTTTAAGAACTGACCATATCCACGATATACTCAGACAAGAATAATGTGAGATGCTTCCCCTAACTATGAAAATCCTCATGTAGTCCAGCCCTATCTTGACGTAACACTCATACACTGCCAGAAAGGTTCTGTGCAGGTACATTTTATCAAGACCTGTACCTGTGCAGGTACAGCCTAGAGCCGAGACAGGATGGGTGGAGTCAGAACACGTTATAAATATATAATTGCAGTACAATTATATTTAGTAGCTAAAGGTACTGAAGATCTACCCTTGAGGGTATGACCCCCATGACAGTTTACGTTTTTATCTAAGAGTGTACCACTGGAGGCTTCATTTTTAGAGTGTGTTTTGTTATTTGTTGTATAATTGCAGTATTCTACAGTGCAGCTGCAATGCCGGGGAGCAATAAGGCGGATGCACGTGCTGAGATAAGCAACTTTTATTGAGGACAAATCCAGGGTTGTAGTTGTAACAGTCCAGGTTCATATATCCAACAAGGAGAGATCGCGGGACAGACATGACAAAATAAACAAAGACTGAAGTACAAGACAGAGGCCGGGATAACAAAACATCCAACAAACATACATCAAACAAAGACCAGTGAAAACAAAGGGCAAACACAGGGCTTAAATACGACACCAGGAAGACGAGGCACAGGTGAAAACAATCAGGGACGGAATCACAAAACAAGGGGGCAGGACTAGGGATACCAAAACAAAGAAGCATGTGGAGAAGTGGGAGGAGCCAAGAGTGACAGCAGCATTGCTTACTTCAGCCTTATGATTCTATGCCTTTTTATGTTTTCATTCATCAGTATAACCTGACTACAGTATCCAGCATGCATTACACAAACACAACATAAAATTAGGAACCCCTGAGGTGTCAGCCTCACTGCTAGCCTAGCCTAGCCACTGACCTGTAGGCTAATGAATACAACTAAGCTTGCGTTGAAGTAATGCTTACCTCAATTATCATACAAAATAATAAAGAAAAAACAAATTTGTCTTTATTCAGCTCAATATGGACACCAGAAACATGTTTTTTTCCATTTCAGCTAAAAAAGAAGCCAATGTGAGATAAGGTATCTAGAATGCCCGGCCTTTTTCTGCATTCACAAGCTGATGAAGAATAAATAACTTTAAAAAAAACACCCCAGCCCTTGTAGTTTTTAGAAATGATACATTTACGGCATTTGGCAGACAATCTTATCCAGAGACTTACAATTTGATCATTATTACACAGGTAGGCAAAGGGGGTGTTAGGAGTCTTGCCCAAGGATTCTTATAGCTATAGTGTTGGGTGCTTCACCCGGCAGGGATTGAACCCCAGTCTACAGCACAGAAGGCAGAGGTGTCACCCATTATACTAAACAAACCAAATAGACAAAGACTAGCCAGCCAGGAGACGAATCTAGAATATTCCGATCTATCGTGAAACATGTTATCCATTGCACCACTTGTCCCAGAAATTCCATATCATATAGGAACATATGTGGACATCACACCTATATGAGCTTGTTGGACATCCCATTCCAAATCCAGGGGCATTAATATGGAGTTGACCCGTCTTTGCGACTATAATAGCCTCCCCCCCTCTGGGAAGGCTTTGCTCATGATTTTGAAGTGGGTCTGTGGCAATTTCTGCCTGTTCAGTCAAATGAGCATTTGTAAGGTTATTCACTGGTTCTGGACAAAAAGGCCTGGCTCGCAATCAACATTCCAATTCATGCCAAAGATGTTCATTAGGATTGAGGTCAATGCTCTGTGCACTATACATTTTAGTAAGTAGCATTTTCCTGGCATCCCTGAAACCCAGATTCGTCTACCAGACTGCCAGATAGCGAAGTGTGCTTCATCACTCCAGACAACACACTTTCATTACTCGAGAGTCCAATGACAGAGTGCTTTTCACCACTTTAGACAAGGCTTGGCATTGCACATAGAGATCTTATGCTTGTGTGTAGCTTGTGTAGTTGCCCAGCCATGGGAACCCATTTCAAATTCCCAATGCACAGGTCTTGTGCTAATGTTGCTTCCAGAGGTAGTTTGGAACTTGAACTACAACAGAGGATAGAGGATACTCTGCAGCTCCGCTCTGTGAGTTTATATGGTCTACCACCTTCTGGCTAAGCTGTTGTTGCCCCTACACACTTTCATTTCAAAATAATAGCACTTACAGTTGACTGGGGCACATCAAACAGGGCAGACATGTCATGGACTGACTGGAAAAGCAGGCATCCTATGACAGTGCTTCAATTAAAGTCACTGAGCTCTTCAGTATGACTCACTTTACTGCTAGTGTTTGTCTGTGGAGGCTTCATGGCTATGTGCTTGATTTTATACACCCTGGAATACAGTGATCCACAAAGTCCACATACTTTTGACCATATAGTGTAATCTGACTTTGCATTCTCAGAAAAACTGTATATTTCAAAGTAGAAATGCTCTCTCTGGAGTGGTATCCTCAAGGGTACATCTTCATTACCTTTAGTCAGGGAACATAATTGTACCATATTCTATTGTAGTTATATATTTTAAGTTGTGTTGACTTCATACATACACCTTGTTACCAAGTCAAACAAGGTACAAAGTGAGTATAGTGTACATTTAATACACATGTAAGGTTCACAATTGGATGTTAAGAATGTAAGAGCGTATTTACATTGATTGTAAATGGGGGACTGAATTTTATATGGTATCTTTTTACTATATTGTATGTACAATAGACTGTAGGATGAGAGACAAATGTTCAAAAGGTGTAGCGATGGGAACATTTTTTATTTTGGCCAGACTCTCTATTTCTTCATATTTAATTACACAATGGATTACATTTATGCTCCATTTATATTCTATATCGACAGGTTCACATCTGCAGTTTAACGTTTTTTGGTCAGTCTCACTGGCGAGAGATGTTAAGGGTGTTTTACCAAACTGAATGAATAAAATAGCTTCTCTAATACTTGCAAACGCAAATGTGCCGTTGATTGAACATTTTGAATCCACACTTTTGGCAGAATTTCCTTTTTTTGATCGTTTAAGGACCTGCGAGTGAGAAATAAATCATGTAAAATCACATCATGGGTCACATCAAGGGTTAAACCTACGGCATGTATCATACGTCTGGTTTGTGGTCAGGAGTGTCCTGCCATGCTTCATGTCTGAGCTGAAATTGAAGCCGCAGATCCTTCCCTGCCGTCGTAAGATCTGTAGGAGATAAACAAACAGTGCATGATGGACAGATGCAGTGTGCTGCAGAGGAGCCATCTCAGAACCAACCTAATTTCAGCTGGAGCTCTTCAATAATTGATCAGTCATCGTCTCTGCTTGATTTTGGAAGAGAGAGACAGTAACCAACACGGCAAATACAGTTCTGTATAGCTTTAAATCTAGAATAAGAGAAACGGAGTGGCCTAAAAAACTTAAGGCCTAAAAAAGTTTTAAAATTCCTAAAATCTAACTCCAAATGTGGTTGATCAACCTAGACTTTAGTTTTTACTCCTTCAGTTTTGCCTCAGAACTACAAGGCTAATGTAACTACCAAGTAATGGAAGTGGAGTGTGACCCAGGGACCCTCAGTTCTTTATATGATACATCATACCTTGATTTGATACATTAAAATAAAATATGAAAGGGTTTCTAAGGTCATAGTTAGGGTCTTGGGTTCACCAAAGACATACAGGGGACTATAAGGAGCGGAACTTTAATAGGAACACTTTTTCTAGGCTAGGCTAGCCTCAATAAGCTGAGTTCAGCAAACTTATGAGTGCATCACACATAATTTTCTTGATAATGTTATGTTTGTTTATAAGTCTATCAGATGTATGAATGTTATACTCATTTTCATAGAAACTTAATAGAAACTGCTTCAAGGAAACTTTATTGAGGATAAATGAGGCCATGAGAGCCTACAGTTGTTTCCAATAAAATTACAGTGAGGGTGTTTAGTGCCCTGGGAACATGGGGTCTCCAAAATGGCACAGAGGGAACACAAGGTGTGGGGAATGTAGGGATCAATAGAGCTGTTTCCTAGACATTTCAGTGAGCAAATGAAGTGCATTCACAGCATAGGACCATTTCCTAGATATTTCATTATCTATTCAAGGAAGGACCCTAGGAAACTATCCATCCATCCATCCATTTTCTAAGCTGCTTCTCCGTCAGGGTTGCGGGGGGGTGCTGGAGCCTATCCCAGCAGTCTTCGGGCGGAAGGCAGGATACACCCTGGACAGGTTGCCAGTCCATTGCAGGGCAGACAGACAGAAACAGACAGTCACTCACACCTAGGGGCAATTTAGCACGTCCAATTGGCCTGACTGCATGTCTTTGGACTGTGGGAGGAAACCGGAGAACCCAGAGGAAACCCACGCAGACACGGGGAGAACATGCAGACTCCACACAGAGGTCGCCCGGCCGGGGAATCGAACCCAGGCCCTCCTTGCTGTGAGGCGACAGCGCTACCCGCCACGCTACCGCGCCGCCCCCCCCTAGGAAAATAGGGCTGTTTCCAAGATATTTCAGTGAGCAAATAAAGGGTCCTTAGAACACAGAGCTCTTATATTATTTCTCTTATAATATTTCAGGGAGCAATTAAAAGACACCAGGAAAGTAGGGCTCTGGAAAAGTCGGGCTGTTTCCTAGATCTTTCAGTGAACAAATAAAGGGGCTCTGGAAAGTAGGACTCTGAAAATATAGGGCTGTTTTCTAGATCTTTCAGTGAACAAACAAAGGACCGCAGAAACATTTGGTACTGGAAATATAGAGTCTTTCTTTGACATTTCAGTGAACAAATAAAGGACCACAGGAACGTAGGCCCCCAGGAATATAACACTGTTTTCTTGAGAGCAAATCAAGCACCCTGGGAACATAAAGTTCACACCAGCTTATAACTCATCAATTACCATTGTGCAAGCTGCATGCTTAAATCAACACTATCTTGCCTCGAGGCATCTTGAGCTGTTTAGTAATCCCAATTAAACCTGTGTATGTGGTTTCTGACTCTGTATGACACACTGTTATCTATAATAATGGCCAGACATGGACAAAATTCTGCATATTAGCACTGCGGCTGTTTTTAGCTATGCAAAATTTTAGCTAGACGTCTTATCTTCTCAAACTGCAAGTCTGAAAAATCTTTCTTATTTTCTTGTTGCACCCGAAAAATGAGATTTGTAACGTTTTATTTTCCCTCACCTTTTTTCCCAGAAATCCACCAAGGGCTCAGTGGTGCTGGACTACGTGTTTAGCCATGTGAACCTTCTAGAGAGCGACTACTTTGGACTGCGCTACTGCGACCGCAGTCATCAAACGGTGAGTAGTAGCTGTCTGTCCTCATCAAATGAAGACAATGTAACAGAAACTTCATGATTTGCAGATCAGATTGCAGGGCTAGTGGGTTTACAAAGAGGCATACACGTTACTGAAGGTGTTTTAAGAGGCTGTGTTTGCCCAGGGGCGGAATTCTGGGCTAGGCGATGGCAAGAGCCATAAAAGAGCGTGACAGTAATCTTTCCATAACCTCCTCCCACCACAAAGGTGCTTTGTGGGACCTGTTCCCCAAGCTTAGATTTATTGCTGAGCCAGAAGTGGGTGAGAGGTACAAACTGTATAAATCACCTGCAAACACTGTGATTACAATGTAAGACAGTGTAAATGGGGGGTTACATGCAACCTTGACGCATGGATCATTTTTGTAATGGATCAGTTTTTCCAAGGAATGGAAAAAAATTCAGTGATTGCTGCTGTTCGTGTTTCCATGGCAGCGTATTTAAGGATTTGTTCTAAATGTCTTATTGTCGTGTTAGTGGCAGCAGTTAGCATTTGCCCTGAGCAACCAAACTGTTTGGATTTTGTTCATTTTTATAGTTGACAGGGTCAGAAACCACATACACAAGTCTATTTGAGGTTAGTTAAGCTTTATATTAGCCTCATAGTTGATTGGGGCAGTCGTGGGCTGGAGGTTAGAGAACCAGCCTTGCGACTTAAGTCCTTAAGTACACGACTGAGGTGCCTGACCCCCAACTGCTCCTCGGGCGCTACGGATAGGGCTGCCCACTACTCCAGGCAAGTGTGCTCACTGCTCCCTAGTGTGTGTCTTCAGTAGTGTGGTGTTTCACTGCACGGATGGGTTAGATTGGGGAGGTGAAATTTCCCCACTGAGGGACTAATAAGGGTCACTTAGTCTTAATCTTAATCTTAATTTTGGGTGGGGGGGGTATTGTGTAGAATGAATGTCCATTAACATCTCTGAGAGAAAAACAAGAGAGATCTTAACTGCCAGAACAATGTTGCCTCAAGGTAACAAACCCATTTTACTCACTTTACAGTGATGCATATTTAATGTTGATTAAAGGGTTAATAATGAAAGGAAGCAAGTATTCACTAATTTTCATCCATACAAACGTAGAATTCACATCTCTTAGAATGTGACATTTATGTTTTAGTATTCAGCATCAGAGAAATAAGTTATTTTAAGAGCCATCGCTGAAATATGTTTGTTGCTTTGAAGCAACATTGTGCAACAGTGCAATGGATTTAGCCAGTAGCAAGTGAGGTGTCACTTATGCTGCCACGTCAGAGAATCTTGCAGTTATTGCTTAGTTTATGATTTAAAATTAGTACTTTTTTCTTTGTGATTTAGCTTACTTTGGAAATCTGCTTAACATGTTTGCAATTTTAGAGACTAGAAGCCCCTTTCAGTGAACGTCATGCATCAGGACTGCATCCAATATGTTTTACAGCAGTTCAAGTTATGAAAAAATTGCCTGGTATAGTTTGAACTCTTGTTTGCGGATTTGCTTGATTGTTTGGTGTTCAAGAAATCGAAATATTGCGTTGAAACTTTTTTATTGTGTATATATGGTTTCTTTCAAAATAGCAGTGCTTTTTTTAGCATTTATAATATTTGAATGTCAACAAATTGTGCAGTTGCTCAGTTTTGTTTCTAATAGTATTTCATATTATATCATTTATTTATATTATGTAATAATTTGACTAAAAAATTCAGTTTCCTGTATAATGCTGTTTTTTTTTTTTATTGTTGCACAATGTTGCCTCAAGGCAACGTACCCCAAAATGACCCCTGCATGTATTATTTTTAAGCAGTTGTTTTGAATCTTAGTCATCACGTGCATTTTATGCTAGAAAAGTGAATCTTTTTTAAAACATTACCTTCCGAATGTGTGCACGTGTACGTCATACAGTGTCAGAAACCAATACTCAAGCCTAAATGAGGTTAGTTAGGATCCCAACTTAGGCAGGCAGCTTGCACAGTGCTAACTGGTGAAGCATTAGCTTCAATTTCCTGTGAGCTACATCAGCCTCATACATCCAGAGCAAACGTTGAAACATGTCTTGTCTGGTCGACTCCATTTGGGCTAAGGGGGATATTGAATAAATTGAATTTCTTCACAAATTATTCTATCCCTGGGAGGAAAGCAAGAGAGACCTTAACTGCCAGACCTGCTCCCACGGCCCCAAGTCGTCTGTCAATGATATTTTCCCCAATCATTATCTGTGCAAAGGCAGACAGGAGGTTTGCCTTTAAAGTGCCGGACTGGGGTGTTAACCAGCTTTTCTTTTTGTCTTCACGGACTGCGCCGTTGCCAGATTGTGTTCCGCAGGCTCTCATTTGCATAAATCAGCCTGTGCCGCAACCTCCCAGCTGCGGCAATGTGATTATTAGATAAGATTGGCCAATTCAATTAACTTATTCTAATTTGATCATGGCCAGCACTAATTGGCATCCCACTGTACGCAGATGTTTGAGGGTCCGTGTCTATTTGTGTGCCTCAGTGTGTGTCTTTTGATAGAATCCCTCTGACAGTCCTCTTCCCTGTCATTAATTTTGACTTGCTGACTTGAAATATTTCAGGCAGCTTGATTTGCATGCGTTTGCATGCTCTGAATGAGATCAAAGTGCAAGGCGCTCTGCTCCTCTAGACTTCACCTGCAATATAAGCAAGTTCGTTCCTCCAGGAATTCATAAAAGTACAGAGAAATTTGGCGTGGGTGAGCCAGAACACATTAGCAGGTGTTAATTAGCCTAGACGCCCAACACTCGCAATCTGTGAAATGAGCCTGATTTTGGCTCGTTTCATGTTTATCGAATGCAAACGAAGAACGTACAAACAGGAAGCACTGCATTATTAATAGACACGGGAGCGGAAGACGTCCACAACTTGTTTTTAAGATTTAGTGCAGTAGCAGAGCCGGGCCTCAGAGACAACTTCTCTGTGTTAAAATTAGCATAACACAGGCGGTTGTTGAAGCCTAGAATTCAGACAGACTGACAAAAATAGCTTTTGCACTGTGAGTATCCAAGAGTCTGTTCAGTTCTACTATTTAATACATCAGAACTGTAATGCTTGTTATAAAGGGGATGTCATGTTAAGGGGTCGTCTCTATCTTCCCAAGGTTCTGTGTTCCAAGGGCCGTCAATTTCACACTGGAATTTCTCGGAAACAGCCCTGTGTTCCCCAGGCCCGGCGTTCATTCATTGCAATTGTGGAAACAACATTATATTCCCAACTCCCTGTGATCCCTCATTGAAATTTTAATAGGAAATAGTCGTATGCTCCCATGCTGCCTCAATCATATTCCATCAACATGAATCAACAATATGTATATTTCTCTATCAATTTCCTTTTTTTAACATATCTTTGTTAATGTTTATAAATGTAAGCAGAAAACACAGTATGTGAGTAATTTGAAGTGGTTGTATGCAGTGAACATATCGCTGTTGTCGGAAAGAAAACTTGTATCTCCGAAATGATAGCTTTACAGGAGAAGGAAAAAACATACTTTACTTTTAATAAAAGTCATTTGACTCAGACTTCTTTCCAAGCCATTTTGGGTCATTCCTTTTAGTCCATCCATCCGTCCATCCATTTTCCAAGCCGCTTCTCCGTCAGGGTCGCGGGGGGGTGCTGGAGCCTATCCCAGCAGTCTTCGGGCGGAACGCAGGATACACCCTGGACAGGTCGCCAGTCCATCGCAGGGCTCTTTTAGTCCATTCATCGTTAAATTTAAAATTTTCTAATTTTGTCAAAAACTGAAAAACTACAGAAATAGATTTGGCGTTTACCTACAGCCATATGCAGAGTAACCAAAGCATGTTTAAGAAAGTATATTAAAAACAAAAGTGTCAGAACACTTTTACAGATGTTTACAGATGTTATATGTAAGGAAAATACTGAAATAGTGGTTTATGGACGTTCTGCCACGTTCCAAATAGATTTTCTATTTTCTATTCTAAAAAACACAAACTTTATAGGGAACAATAGTGAGAATCTATTTGGTGATAGCACTGAAATGTTTTTAGTCATAGTTTTATCTGATCTTCACAACATTATCAACGTTGCAAACCATTGCCGAAGTTGGCATTATCCTCCAGTCTAGTACTTTTCAATGCAATTTCTCTACCACCTCAGGTTAGTTAGCCAGCTAAGGGCTACAATGCTAGCATGATAAAAAGAAAGTTAATGCACCAAACTTAAACTCGACAAATCCATTATTTAATAAGTTTGTGTGTTCCACAGTCTAACCTTTCAAATGGTTTATATTAGCTAGCTTTGCTGGCTTAGCTAGCTAATTAGCTCCCTGAGGTTAGCCTAGCTGAGGCAAAGTGCATTTCTATTGAAAATCTGCTCCTCAATGTTCCCTGTGTGATCTTTGATGAGGCTATGAAGTGAACCGTAACTTTGGGAATCATTGCTTAGATTCGCTTAATGTATTATATTGAGGTTTGATACATCATATAAAGAGCTGAACACTGAGCGCTGGGAACAGAGGTGCGCTTCCTCCTCCAAAATGGATTGAAATCATTCTGCGAGAGCCTGGCTCACCACCCGGCTGCGTGCTGCGACCTGCTCCTGCTTCATGTTTTATTGATGGAGGCGGTAATGACTCTTACCCGAAATTTTTAACAAGCCTGTTTTACAGTCCACTTTAATGGGCCTCATATTATGCTCCCACTTGCATGACTGAACATCTCTAGAAGCTCGAAACCAGCTCAGATTTGCTCTTTGGAGTTCAATAAAATGTCTCCCTTTTTGATCTCCCAGGGGTGCTTTTAGACTGCGTTTCTAACGCCGTATCTGCAGTGTAGATCAATAAATCAGTTATGGGATCGTTTGTAACGTACACTAATTGGACACTTTATCAGAAACATCTACGTTGTAGTTTCATCCAGTAGGTGCGCAGTTAGGGACTGAAGCACTGTTGTAGCTCGGCAGTTTGCGTTAACCATCCTCTGGCTTTAAGCAGTGGTTAGTTTCTGACCACAGAGCTGCTCTTGGCTGGATATTTTTGAGTGATGGACCACCATGAACCGTGTGTATGACGTGTGTATGAGCTCAGCGACTTTATAAAGTTGCTGAGTTTATACACTGCTGTGTCTGAGAAATTCATACCAGCACAACACACCAGAAACTGACCAATGATGATTGGGATAGAGGGAAGCTGAGAAATTAGATCAAATGTAAACGGCCAGTGAGTGAAAGTACAAGGTAAGGTAACTTCTTATGAGTTGGACTGAGTCAGTTTTCAGGGGGTTCTATGCTCAACCCCTTGAACTCTAGGCTTTTTGTTCAGCTATTAAAGAAGTTGTTTAAGAGGTGGTCATTCTTTCAAGTTTCTCCATGATCCAGTGGTTGGCATGTGAACAAAGTCATTCACAGTTTGGTGTGAAAATGTTTCTCTGTAGCGAAACCTACCGACTCACAAATACAACAATTTCATCAGGTAATAACTAGTTTTTATTTTATGTGTAATATTGATGATGGTAAAATAGTAGTAAATCTGAAAAAATGGAAATGATTAAAAAACTATATATATATATATATTATAGGCAGTGGTGAACCGTGACTGTTATACCTAGGCCTTCAGTTCAGGCCATTAATATCAAAACATGTTCAAAACTAAGAAAAAACCCAATTACAATAATGCTACAATAACTATTTTCTGTTAGCATCCCTATGGGATTCTAGTAGTATATTAGTGCTAAGCCATCAGTTATTTGCCATTCATAGTTTTCTGGCTGCTCTAGATTCAGTGTGGACATTTAAAGCTTGTAAAAGACGTCCCAGGCTTGTCATATGTCATATGAACATAAATTTTGCCCTCTAGCAGTTTTATGATGGCTCTATAGTAAAAAGCGCCGCCAAAAAGCTGACACTGTTTTCTGATTCTAAAATCTGACTGAAACACATCAGTCATGTTGCCCCTTGTGTTTGCAGTCAGTGGCGTATCTAGGACTTTCAGATGTGATGTTTTTTCTCCCCCACTGTAAATCAGAATATGAGTGGTTGATTCCGCTGTCACTTCCTAATTATGTCAGTGGTTAATTAGGCCTTCAGTTCAGCTGTCCTTACATTTCTCTTTACAAAGAAGAAAACATCCAGATTTCCATTGGCCATATCAAGAATGTAACCCTTCTGTAGAATTTAACTTAGATATAGAAGTGTTGTATTACAGTGATGCTTGGAGAGTTTAACTACAACAGGCATGATGATAGTATAAAACATAAATAATAAAAATAAAACTTTTTATTTCACTGAACTTATTGGGCTTTTTTTTTCTTTTTTTTTTTGGAAGGCCTAGAAGGTGTTTGAGGGTCCTCGTTGGGTTTCAGGCCAAAACAGTATAGCAAACACATCATAAGCTTTTAGAAAGTTCCGTTTCTAGAAATCTGGTTTTCCATCACTACAATTCTGAGTCGTTATGTTTCTCGAGAATGATGTTTCACTTAAAACCCATCTGAATGACTTTGATCACATCTTCACATTTCAATATGCAGAACAATTTGCAGAAATTTGAAAAATCAATAACCCCCCCCCCCCTTAATCTTAAGACTACTGTAAATTGTGCTTCTTGTTTCTAGTGAAATGAATGGTAAATATTTATCTTGTCTCTATGTTCTTACAGTATTGGCTCGATCCTACAAAAACCCTTGCTGAACATAAGGATCTGATAACAAGTAAGTACTGCCCCCCTTTTTTGCTGTAGAGAAGATGATGTTGATAATGAATCAGATCGCATATTCACTTTTAAGCAGTTCAGAGATCCCTGTAGCTCACAGCGCCCCATAGACGAAGACATATTGACCTCATGATTACCCTCCTATCTCCTCCGCTGATTAAAAATTGGTTATCGCAGCATGAAATTGCACAGATATTTTATGTAAAGGTCCCTGGGTGAAACTAATATTTCTCCTCATCTTCTAATGAACCGCTTAAGCCTTGGACCCCTCTGGTTTCTAAGAATTATGAACTTAATTGTATGAGTATTTTTATCTCTATCAGGATAATTAGAGTAGATAGCAGAAAATTGCATTTAAATTGGCCAAAAGAACTACTGCTTTTTTATTAAGAAGTGCATTAAGTACTGATTAAAAGTCAGTAAACCAATTAGACTGAATTATTCCACATTCTCTAGTATTTTATCTGTTCATTACTCAAATAACAGCACCATATGGGCGGCTATTACGTCTCACAGCGTCCTCTTAATCTGTGAAATGAAGGCACTTAATTCTTCATCACAAACATTCTTTATGCATCCCATTGATAGTAGAGTTCACCTGCAAATCATCTCGTTATATCCTTTTTAATGGTTGGTTTACTGTTTCTTTTTGCAGCTGGACCCCCGTATACCCTCTATTTTGGTGTTAAATTTTACGCTGAAGATCCCTGTAAGCTAAAGGAGGAAATTACAAGGTATGTTTTCTGTTTATTGCCTGCTAGATCTGCAAATAAAAGAGTGAAATTGAAGAAATGCATTTAAAACACAGTACTGTGCAGAACTCAGAGACCACCCTTCATTTACGGCCATTAAGTACATGTTGTTCAATTTTCAGAATTTAGAATTTTGAACCATCTGTCACTGTGGAATTAGACCTCTGCATTTAACTCCTCTGTGCAGTGAAACACCCACATACATGCACGCTAGTGAACACACACACTAGGGGGCAGTGAGCACACTTGCCCGGAGCAGTGGGCAGCCCTATCCACAGCACCCAGGGAGCAGTTGGGGGTTAGGTGCCTTGCTCAAGGGCACTTCAGTCACATGCTGTTGGCCGAGGGAATCGAACCAGCGACCTTCCAGTCATGAGACTGGTTCCCTAACCTCCAGCCCACGACTGCCTGCCTGATGTAAATATTTAGCTGCAGAAAGATAAAAAAAAGAGTGGCTAGATTTGAGGATACATTTTAAATATTGACAGCCTGTAAATATGTGAAGCTGTCTTAGTTTGAGAGCCCTGTTCTATGGCTATGCTTCTAAGTTCCCTTTTTGGCACCTTTATTTTTATGATTCTAAAAAAAACCTACTTATTTACCATGTTTACTAACTACACAGAAGCCTCAGGAGCTAAGTACATATCGCTGTTGTCAGAACAAAACCTTGTATCTCTAAAATAGCTTAACAGGAGTGGCAAACAAACAGCTTTACTTTTTATGGTAGTTAATGGAACCAGACGTTTTTCTAAGTCATTTTGGGTTGTTTTGATCAATTCATCATGAAATTCACACAGAATGTAAAGGGTAACAGGTCTTTTCAAATGATGTCAAAAACTGAAAAATGACCAAATGGAGATACAAGGTTTTGTTCAGACAACAGTGATATAGTATTTGTTGTGTCTGTCCTTTTCCTTTATTACAGCTTCTGTTTCTTTTCAAGAGACTCATTGTCAGTTTTCCAGTTATCCATCAGCATGGATATTTTTCCACACTTCCAAAGTTTAGTCTCAGAAGTTGGTTGCATTATTTCCTTCTGGGGGGCCAGTCTATTGTTCTGAATACGCCTGTGACGCTTTCTATTACTATTCTCATAAGCAGCTTCTTGACAGCTACACGTCCTTTCACACCCACAGTGTTGAGTTGTCCTCTCACAGTGAAATAATGGGCAGAAGATTTTTAGAGCTGAAGCAAGAGTGGAGCTTGATTTCCTCCTCGATCTCAAAGATGAAAGCTTAATTGCTTATTAATTAATAATAACCTGTGGTTATTAGGTGTCACATTTTTTCTGCATGATTTTATCATTTATTTTATTTTTTGAACTCTTTTTTCTCTTGTTTTCTTTTGATTTTCCTTATGCAAGTGGATTACTATATTATATTAAATCTAATGTACTCAGAAGTATCTCCTGAAGAAAAAATAAGTTGTACTTAATGGCTGTTTTGACTGGAAAATTAAATAAATGGAGGGTGATGTTTGTGCAGTACTGTACATTTTGTGTGTTTTAAGTATTTATGACAATAGAGTTTGAAGCAGCCTAGCGAACTTTCCATTCTGGGTTGGGCTTATTCACTAATAGAACTATATCATTCTAAAGAAAATCAGAGCTTTTAGAATGAAAGGTCCATTTCGTAAAACACATTCTGTAAAAAAGACAATCCCAAGACTTCAGAGTTCAGCTGATCAGAAGAATCTCAAGGCAATGACTTTGATAAGATATGAAAGTATTGAAATTAATTGTACTATGTAAGAGTTTTGTTGAAGGTGCCTCAATGTCAAAACTACACTGATAAATAGAACCTTGTAATTTTAAGCCCATGATAAGTTAATGCCTGGATTAAACTGGGCCAGAGTGATATTGTTTTGCATAATTTTGACTACAATTATGTTTTTAAGCCATAATTTGTCATTGGATTGTGTGAATGCCTTCATTCCTCAAACCAGAAAGACTCTTCTGGAACATCTGAGATTGGTCAGGATGCTCACAACACACAGTAAACAATTTTGTGACTGGCTAGAGGGTTTCTTTACATATTGCAGCCCTGTAACCCAAAAGACTAATTTTGAAATATTGATTAGCAAATTATATATAGTACAGCCCTATATTTACAGCTAAATCAGGTCAGTTACCATACGCACCAGCTGTATAATACAGTATATGATGTTAGTTGGGATCTGAGTCCATTGTATTTGTCTAATTGGTCTGACTGTCTTGTATCAGGTACCAGTTCTTTCTTCAGGTGAAGCAGGATGTGCTGCAAGGAAGGCTTCCCTGTCCATTCAATATCAGTGCACAGATGGCAGCTCTGGCTATTCAGTGTAAATATCACCCCCTTTTGTTTTCCACTAAAACAGGTAACATTAGTGCTGTATCAGTATAAAAAATAATTACACCATTGATATAATGACAAGCCCAAAACAATGAACTATAAATAGCGCTTCCCCAAGACAAAATTTGAAAAATACTGCATAATTATGCTTGATTCTGCATAAATTGATTCCACATTCTAGAAAAAAACCTGAGCCAGAAATGTTTATAGCATTTCATGACTCTAAAAGCTCCCTTACAGAAAGTTGTTACATGAAATCAGGGGTCTTTTAACCTGCTCATGGGCCTTTTAACCTGCTCATGGGCCTTAGAGCTACAGGTAGTTGTGGGCCTTGTGGGAATACTTACATACAGCTTCCAAGCTTCCAGCTTCTCAAAACATTTGTTTCAATGAATGTGCACTCACTTCCGCCACCAGTCAGCAACTTCCAGCACTACCATTCATCATCTCTCCGTTACTGCACAGAGAACCCAGAAGCAAACGTGTAAAAGCCATAGTCAGCCCTTTTCTAATTTTCCATTCCACCTTAAATGGTACTACACTTACATTCTGGCTCATGTAACTGCTGCACCATTTAAGGTGGAAGGGAAAATTCGAATAAGAAGTGAAGAAAAGAACAGAAAGCCAGTTCCAGCATCACTTGGAGCTCAAATCCAGTAAGTTTTAGAAACATTTGTAAGCTAATACCACGCATGCTAAATCCACTAAATTTATCATAATTGATGTTCAAAAAAGTTTTATTCCACTTACCCTGTACAAGTGCAGTACACTGGAACATAAAAATGTAAACACTTCTCCAGCAGTGTGTGGTAGAGTCAGAGCCAGTGAGCCGACCCACAACCCACAGTCAGACAGCTGAGATGTGCTGAGATGAGAAAAAAACAGCACAGCAAACTTAAAGCCTCAACCTAGCCGAAAACATATTGCAAGGACAGGCATGAAAAATGTTCATGGTCCATTCCTGACTTTCCTTTGATGACCTAAAGTAACGTTTGACATTACCTTTGACATTTTCACAAAGTCTATGCCACAAAGCCTTTGTATTAAAATGGCAGGCTTATGTGAGGCAGTGCCAGATAGGTTTGTATGCCTATAATAATGACTAATAATTTGATTGGCCATAATAAAGTGACTCTGTGCTCAAGACTCAACAAATTGATCCGCAAGCTCATTCAGTGCAAGACTCATTCTACCAAAATGACCACAGAGCGCCACAGGAGGTCATTCTTAACTGTGGCCATCAAACTCTATAACTCCTCCCTTAGTGTGTGATTCACAAAACTCAATACCAAACTGTTCATATGTGCAATAACAACAGTTGTGTGTGCAATAACTCAGAGGGCCACTAACTTAATTTAAATCATTTAAATAGTTGAACTGCTTATACCAGATGTTTCATATTTATCATCACAATCACTGCCACTTTACTGTATTCATAAGTACTTAAATCTTGTGTACATACTGCAAATTTCTCTATATTGTTTTAAATTATTAGAGTGTTTATTCTTTTATAGAAATGGCTGCAACTGTAACAACTGCAATTTCCCCCTGGGATCAATAAAGGAATCTGAATCTGAAAGTGCACGACAGTAGACATTGTACAAGGCAGTAACACAGTGACATATTACTTTATTTTTGTTTAGCGTTTGCAGAACAAAGAAAAGGATGCTTTCAGTTGCAAACTGTGGCTCAATGTGTTTGGTTTGATACGATTAAGAATAGGGATGGAGAACATGATGACCTAAATTATATATAATATAATCTGTATATTTATAGTTCTCAGTATACTGTGTAAATCCTCAGAAATCGTTATTCATAGTTTTTGATAGTATTGTGTAAAATGTCTAAGTATTGTAAGGTTGTGTTTTCCATAATGCCCACCCCTAATTAAGGAGGCACTTTCTATTGTTTATTATTATGTAAAACTGTGGTTTATTTGGTTGCTTATAATAATAATAATAATAATAATAATAATAATAATAATAATAAAAAGTTCTGATATTAAATTTTTATTGTCCACCCCTAGTTCCTGTGTAGTTGGATATCAAGACACAGACCGTGATATGCACCTGCTGTTTTATATTCTCCTGCAATCTGCAGTATGTAATTTGTGACTGTGTGTGCTTTCTGTTTTCCATCAGCGGAGCTTGGAGATTACGATCCGTACAGGCATATGCCAGGCTACGTGTCGGAGTATCGCTTCGTCCCCGACCAGAAAGAAGACCTGGAGGACTCCGTTGAGCAGATTCACAAAACTCTAATGTAAGTGGAAAAAAAGGAAACCTTTGCCCTGCTCACCACTACATTCCCCGAATCCGTAATCCCTAATCCTGCTCATAACAGATTATAGATGATTGCTGAGGGAGCTCTGCTACTGAACAGCACATAAAAGGCAGCATTTCTCTCTCTCTCTCTCTTTCTCTCACTCTCTCTCTCTTTCCCAGCATCTCAGTATACTCTTTATTACTGCATCCTTGTAAATCATTTAGATAAGAACACGCTGAATCCCTCTTGACATGGATTAGAAATCTAATCTAAAAGAGAATACCATTGCAGACCTGGTGCTTCATACAGGCCGAAACATTCTACACCTAAAAATAAAGCTAAATAAATGGACCTTGGGTTTGATATACAATTCTAGGAGAACCTTTTATTGGTATAGAACCTATATATTTTAGGACGTTCTTCAAATGGGTGACATGCAAGCAGGCTTCTTTTCATTGTTGTCTGTGGAGCAACGTATAACAAGAGTGACTAGCTTTTCTTTGGCCTGCGGAATGTGCTTCATGTTTGTCAGCTCTTATGCTGAGTGCCCATGAAGTGACATTAAAGTGTCCAATATTTAAGCAAAGTATGAATTTTAACTACTTATGTTTTCGTCTAACATTTTACCTGATGTTGTAAAGTAAAATATGAAGAGAAATGTACTGTAATTTTTTCTAAGTTCTAATTTTAACCTATACAGTCATTTACACACATCTTAGTCATTGTTTATTAGCAATTCTTTTGTCACCAGAAACCACAAGTACTACTATTACAGCTATTAATACTACTAATAATAATTACTATCATAATTCTAATTATTATTACTAATATCATTTTAGTAGTAGTATTAATATGTAGAGTGTTTTAGAAATCATTTAGTGTTCAGTTAAATTCTGGAGATCCGTTCCACCAATCAAGCTAATTTTCTCCTGTAGTCTTTTCTGGAGACTGCATCTAAGGGTTCACGTAATTTTTCTTCTTTTTCAAGGTTAATTTGGTCTATTTTGCTTTGGGTGTACATAATGATGTAACTGAATACTAAAAATATGAGGATATGCGGTGCATGTATGAGACAAATCACACCATTTAAGGTAGAATGGAATACAGATTTTCTTTGGTTGTTAAAAAATATATTAATTAAAATTATATATATATATATATATATATATATATATATATATATATATATATATATATATATATATATATATATACAGTCCCAAAGTTAAATTTGCATTCTCAACTAATTAATTTGATAATTAATTTCTTAATGAAATCTACCACAATGTAATGAATGAATCTGGCACAGGCAGATTTAACTGACCATTGGTCTAAGTTAGAATAACAGCTAAATTACAGCCAAGCCTGCTCAACGTACAGCCTTCATGCTGCATCATGTTTTCGTCGGAATGGTTCCTCTTGCGAGCTGCACTCTATCTTCGCATTTTAACCTCATAACGATAAGCGTAATCTGACTGTATAAAGCTTTGTAAGTAACCAGCCATCCCGACTGGTGAAGCAATTGATATTTTTCAGATATTGGCTTCAGAACCATAAGTCTACTGGGTTTGCAGTGAAACATCCACATACATGTACGCTAGTGAACACACACACTAGGGGGTAGGTAGCACAATTTCCCCTAGCAGTGGGCAGCCCTATCCACAGCGCCCAGGGAGCAGTTGGGGGTTAGGTGCCTTGCTCAAGGGCATTTCAGTCACATGCTGTTGGCCGAGGGAATCGAACCAGCGACCTTCCAGTCATGAGACTGGTTCCCTAACCTCCAGCCCACGACTGCCTGCCAGATGTAAATATTTAGCTGCAGAAAGATAAAAAAAAGAGTGGCTAGATTTGAGGATACATTTTAAATAAGTGACAGCCTGTAAATATGTGAAGCTATCTTAGTTTGAGAGCCCTGTTCTATGGCTATGCTTCTAAGTTCCCTTTTTGGCACCTTTATTTTTAAGATTCTAAAAAAACCTACTTATTTACCATGTTTACTATGTTGTCGCACCATCCAGCCCTTATTAGTAAGACATGGAACACCACCAAAATTTCCACCTCAAAAATTCGTTCCCTGTCTTGTCTGTTTTTTTTAAAGCTGTATATGAAAGGACACGCAGAATGTGGGGCTATGTCAGTTCCTTCACCATGGAAATGCTGTACTGTTGGAATGTTGTTTAAAGGATAATTAGGATTCCTCCCTCTGGCTGCGTTCCACGCCTTTGTAATGAGAGTTGCTGGTGGAGTCTTCTTCATGGGTCTCAGCCAGGCACAGTCGCTGACCTTTGCTGCATTCATTCAATCGTCTGGAGTTCCTCAGAGTAGCGCTGAAGGGAGAATGCATAGACCAGAGAATGTCACATGACAAAGAAGAAGGTCAACGAATGGTCGATGCATAAATGCTCTTGCAGAGCTGTGGATGGTTGACTTACTAATGGAAATAATCACTAACCTGACCTCGCTTCAGAGAAATCAGTTTCTGTAGCAGGTCTCAGGTTTTGTTTTTGAGTCTACACTGCCAAAAATGATATCTTGGCTAGTAAATTCATTTTAAATCTAGTCAGTATATCTAATATTTCCTATTTAAGATTTTATTATATGATTTTTATCTCTTTTTTTGAAATGATTTACTTGTTTTAAGTCATGTTATCCAGTGAAATTGTTTTATTATATTGGCAGTTTATATATATATATATATATATATATATATATATATATATATATATATATATATATATATATATATATATTTGTGTATGTGTGTGTGTGTGTGTTAATTACAATTTTATGCAGAAACATTTAGAAATAAGTAATCTAAAAAAAAGTAATCTAAAAATATTCTTAAAACAATGTCAGAAGAAACAATATTAATCCTAGAAGGGGCTATGCTATCCTAGGTGGTTGCTAAGGTATTGGTACTTCATTGGTGTGGTATTCCAGGTGGTTGCTAAGATGTTTGGTAGGCCCATTGCTATGGTATCCCATGTAGTTGCTAAGATGTTTACTAGGGTTATTGCTATGGTATCCCAGGTGTTTGCTAAGATGTTTGCTAAGCCCATTGCTGTAGTATCCCAAGTGGTTGCTAAGACGTTTCCTAGACCCATTGCTGTGTTATCCCAGGTGGATACTAAGATGTTTGCTAGGCCCATTGCTATGGTATCCATGGTTGTTGCTAAGACGTTTGCTAGGCCCATTGCTATGTTATCCCAGGTGGTTGCTAAGACGTTTGCTAGCCACATTGCTATGGTATCCAAGGTGGTTGCAAAGATGTTTGCTAGTCCCATTGCTATAATATTACAGGTTGTTGCTATTGTGTTTATATGTGTCAGTATGTATGTGTGTGCATGTAATATGTGTGAGCGTTAGTGTGAGAGACATTCTTTATGATAGAATTTGTGTCAAATGTAAAGTTTCTTGACATTTCACCATTCATTTCGATTTATACAGTAGAAATTTAATTAACCACTTAATATTAACCACTAATTTATGTTCCAAGTTTATATACAAGTTTAATTCTTCACTTTTTCTGTTTCAATATCAAAAAACATGGCAAAAGTGTAAAGAATGAAGAGATCTTTTTATCCAATTCAAACTAATAAAATACCACCTCATCTAATTGTAGTATCACTTGAGTTTAGAATAAGAGTTTTTCTCCACTTGTTTTAATAATTTGATTATTAGAGGAGGCATTTAAGGTATGCACTGCTGTGCAAAGTCAAAGACCACCCTTCATTTCATGGTCAAAATGGTCAATATTTACTGGTCAAAATGACAAGTAATTACAAGATGTGTAGCTGTCAAGAAGCTATTCCTGAGAAAAGGAAAAAAAAAGAAGAAAATTTGCAAGTCAAACAAAGAAGCTGCTGGTTTTTCTGAGAATGATGGGGTAACCACTCTGGAATCCAGAACTCATCATCATTGAATGTGTTATTGAATGGGAATAGCAGCTAATGTCTAAGACTGAAGTTTGGAGGTGTGGAAAAATGTCCCTGCAGATTTCTTAGGAAAACTGAAAGCAAGTCTACTGAAAAGAATGGAAGCTGTGATAAAAGTAAACAGTGGACAAGCTTAATACTAAAATACGATATTTAGTTGTCAAGGCTTTTGTGTAATTTCCTGTTAAATACATGTTTTCTTCATTTTTCCTGATGCTGAAAAATCTAAAGCTTGTACTTAACAGCCACTTTGACTGGAAATTAAATGAAAGACTCTTTCTTTTGCACTGTACCATGTATTCCTTCTGGAGGAATAGACTAGCATATGCTTCTTCTGAGTGTAATGAAAAAGGTGGTGAAGAGGCACGATGCAAGCACAAGTCCATAGGTTTATCATCATCCATGATGACAGCAGAGGAACCCACAAAGTGGGTGAATGAACCAACAATTAGACTACGAAGAAAAAACTAGGAAAACAGAATAACTAGAAACCAGGGCAACAGAAAGTTGGAAGACTTACAAAGCCACATAAACCACAAGACAAAGACATACAATAAATATAGAGCATTCTACTGAATTAGTTCAAAATGCTGTCCTACAGTTAAAGGGTATTCACACCTTAGATATTTAGAAGCATTATGTTGTGATCTATTTAAACCCAAGAGGGATAGATAGAGATAGTAATAGAGATAGTTATAAGCTAAACATATAAAAACATCACCATTTATGTGGCATTTTCTAACATTGTCTGTCCCAAAGTCTAACCCCGAAATTTTAACTTAAAATAATACATATATTTTTTGTATTTTGTTTTTTTTTAAGACCTTTTTGATTTCTTTTAAAGTGAAATTGAAAGATTTTGATTTATCATGAGTTTACTTAAAAAAAAACTTTTAAAAATAACAGACATTTTCATGACACCACCGAAGCACTAATAGTTTATAGCAGTGCCTGCGCTTCTCCCTTATGGCCAAATGGTGAGCCGTTATTTTGAAGTAAATGTGTCATAAAAAAGGTTGAAATATAACATTCTATAACATTAAGAATTGTCACTTCTGAAACTTAATTAATTAAGTAAACGTTTTTGTGATTTAAAGGAAAATATAATGATTTTTTGTGTGTACAACTTTTCAAAGCTGGGTTTGCAAGTTATATATTGGCTAGCATTTTTGGTGATTCTCATAGTTAAAATTGTTAATACTGAAATATTTGATAAAGTTTCAATAGAGTTAGGATTGTTTTGGTAGTCCAAGCCAGTTAACAGTCCAAAATAGGTTGCAGGCATTAAATTCAAAATCAGTGAAAAAAGTTTGCAATAAATAATAAAGTTTATCTGTTTGAACATTAAATATCTTGTCTTTGTAGTGTATTCAATTGAATATAAGTTGAAAAGGATTTGCAAACCATTGTATTCTGTTTTTATTTATGTTTTACACAATGTCCCGACTTCATTGGAATTGGGGTTGTAGACAGCTCAATGCACTTAGAGAAGAACTCCACCTGCCAATGCTGTTATGTCAGGTAATAGATGGCCATGTTGGCTAGCATCAAGCTGAGCAATGGGGGTCAGAGGCACGGCTATCCTGCCCGCCCAGAGAGACTGAGGCCAATTATGCTCCATGTTTGTGTTCTTAATCAGAAGAGGAGAAATTTTATTGTGATTTGAATTTGATGTAAAATTGTTTTGTGCAGTGTCATTTTATGGACAGAACAAATCTGTTAGATTTTCGTCATGTTTTCATCAATTCATGACATCAAAACAAACAGAAAAAAGGCAGAAAGTCAGAATCAAAGCTGTAATTGTAAGTCAATGTGTTCCAGGCTTCAAATAATGATTTCGTAATTACATTTGAATCAAATAGCAAAACGAAAGTAATAACTTCCAACTTCTTTTTAACAAGGGGTTAAGATTCCACCCCTTCTCTGTCTGTTGTGCTCTGATCGGAGTCACTGCTTGCCCTCTACAGTGAGTGTGTGATTCATGACTGTGGCGTTCATTGGACTGTTGGTACTTGAGCTTCCTCTTCAGCTCTAAATTGCCTTCAGTTTTGAATCATTACCAGTGGGCTGCTTCTTGATGTGCTGGGGCTGATGGGAAATCGGTGGAGGAGTATTGATTCCTCACCCCAGTGTCTCAGTGATGGATGAAGTGACACTCTGAGGTCTCTCATAAGAGCAGCAGGCCGAGGGAAATGAGAGAGCAGCGAGAGGGGTGGGGTCGTGAGAATGAGAGAATGCGCAGAGATCAAGAACGTGAGTTTGGATGTGTGGAGAGGAAGAAGTGGAGGGGTGTTCAGGGAAAAAAGGAAGAGAAAGTCATAATTGAATCCGAATCAATGTAGAGGTGGCACAAAACCACTTTTCCAATACTGACACCAATATTTAAACCTTGAGCATTGGCCAATACCAGTGCAGTACTTTCTCTTCAAACCTACTTTAATGAATTAAATTGAAGGACACCTAAAAGCAGGCTATCATGCTTAAACTATTCAAACATACTACTACCCAACAAGAAGAAATACACAGCTAACAGGTTTGTTCGATATTTCCCATTTCCATCTCTTCCAAGTCTTTTTATTTTGAGATGTCAAGCTATGCATAAAAATATACCAGAAACACAGCTAGTTATTAAAATGGAAGTGCATCTGCTCCGTCAGACGGACGACAAGAAAAAATCCAGACAAGCGTATGGTGTGACTTAAGAACAAGTATTCAAATTGTAGGAAATGTCAATAAGTATTCAAAGCCTATAAAGTGCTGTTTTGGCTTTAACCTCTTCAACTCCTCGAGACCACTGGTGGTTCCAAATTCTTCATAACTTTCATATTTCATAAGCTACATTCAAAAGCGGGGCGTCGTATGAGGCTGTAACTGTCTTCTTTCCAGTCAAATAGATGGGTGATGTAATTTTAAACTTTTTAAACTATCTTATAATAAAATTGTGAACTCACAATTTTTTGTCTTCTGAAAGTCGACGCTTTTCCACAAATCTGGGCTATAAACTATAAACAGATGGCGTCGCTCCAGAACGATGAACGATTTAAATCTACACTGTATCCTTTATAACTATATAGAATATGTGTAAGCTTCCTGTCATTTTGGATCATAAACACACCATAATATAACATTTGCAACATCTTCCTGAAGACTTTTTCATATACCCCGGTTTTATCAGATGCTACAGCAGCAACTTGATTTGGATTTGATTCTTTTATACACTTTAAAAATCTAACTTTTGCTACAGTAATGTTAATTTGCCGCATATTTTGTTTTATTTCTTAAATAGCTTTCACATAGAGTGTGCAAAAGAGTAATATGTGTTAGTTGTCAATGTTGGACTGAAATTGAAGCAGTTTTTCACAGAGCATGATTGATTTCTGTGGACTGTCATAACCACTACAAGCTTCTAAGTGACCATGGACAAATACAGCCACAAGTGGTGATCATTGGGGTCCAGTGGTGGATGAAAGACACAAATCCTGTACTTGAGTAAAAGTACAAAAGTATTTGCCTTCAAATGTACTTAAGTATCGAAAGTGGAAATACTAAATGATTAAAAAGACTTTAATGTCCTATCATTTTTGTAAGAAGACTCACTTCATGAACTCATTTTAGATGAAAATCCTCCAGCGTCTCTCTTGGTAAACCAGTCTTTTAATAGAATGTCATTAATTAGTGACGCTGACGTCTATTAAAATGATCATAAGCACAAAACACTGGCAACCAATTTCCATCAGGTAGAACCGAGTGGCTCTGAACTTTTTATAAACAAGCAAAGTTTTAGTTTAAGATTTATTTGCAACTTAGTCACAAGTTTAAGTTTAATAAAAACTTGCTTTAAACTCAGGATCACAAATGAGCTTCTTTACTATGTTAATCTGTAGGTTTATGTTCATAAACATAAACTAGCCAAAACTAATTTACTATAAAATGAAATGGTGTTTGTAGAAATTCAGAAAAAGACCCGTCAGTCACGACTGCATATGTGGACATATGTCTATATTGTGCTCTATTTACACAAAGTTAGGTTAGTTCATCATTTATGTTGAATAGACTCTCCCAAAATTTGATGCTGTTGAACTGTGTGCTGCACTGGGTCAGTATGACCAACAGGTTGATACAAGCTCAAAACAAACTGAGCGCTGTTACCTGATTGGTGTTCTTGCTTCATGCTACTTTCGTTTTGACTTGTTACGTTTTTGTACACACAGAAACCAAAAGGATCATCTCAAAATGTAGTGGAGTAAAAAGTCAGATATTTGACTCTGAAATGTAGTGGAGTGAAAGTAAAAAGTCGCCCAAAATGGAAAAACTTCAGTAAAGTACAGATACACAAAAAAACTACTTAAGTACAGTAACTAATTACATTTACTTAGTTACTGTCCACCAATGTTGGGGTCCAAGCATGACTAGCCTTATAGACTTATAAGCTAGTATTGACTGTCACACTTGTCATGCTGCCATATTGTAAACAAGCCACCAGTCAATGTGCCGATAACAGGAGCGATGTCAGTGCTTGTAGATTCAGTGGTTATACAGTTAGTTGATGAAGCATCTTGACAAATCAAATATAGCCACAGTGCTCTGCGTGGTTCATGGGTGTAGGACCACAAAATGCTTTTACAGTATCCATCCTGTCTGACATCATGAGGGGAAAGCGCATGAAGAGCTGCAACAGCGAAGGAGAAATTTTTAGATACTGAGAATGAACAGGAAACTTTTTCAGTCATAATGTTGTATGAAAGTTTGCTCCCATCAGTCACAGATAGGCAGTTATTATGAATTTTGAATTCCACATTTTCGAGTGTTGAGAGTTGTTCGAGATTGACAGTTGACATTTGCTGATGATTGAACTCTATTTCTCCCTATTTTTTCTCCTGAGATCTCTTATGCTTCAGCTAGACAGTGAAAACAGTTAATAGAAGAAGATAATATCAAACTAAAACTGATTAACACCAGTAAGCATGGTTACATACTTTAGCTATTTTTGCGATCACAGTCACATTTGACAGTGTAGTTGGTGGAACAAAAGACAGAATGATGCTGACCTTTCCACAGACCAAATAATTGTATAATTATAGCAATGTATGTGTTTTAGCTCCTGCAGCATGCATGCAGATGCCATGTTTATAGGTAATTACAATGACAGTGACAAACAATCAGGACTTAAAGATAATTTATCGATTTGGCACAGATCAGTCCTCCAGCCTCCAATCAAACTGACCTTTTTATGTCATGATTTGGAAGCCATAGCCCTCATTGACTGCTCATACACATAATGAATGTCAACAATATGACCTTTTATCTAGGTTTTGCAAATACTATCTGCAGGTCTTTTATGAAATAGAATACATATAATGGGGCACAAGTTTTAAAAGTAAAATCCATTTATACAGTGATTGTACATGAAAGGTCTTAATAGACGATGTGTGCCAAATTTCTTATTTTGGTGTCTGGCTGAACAGTAATGATTATTTTTCATGTTAAAACCATAAAAATGTTCTCGCAGCAGCGGCTGGGAGCAGGACTGGTATCTTGTCAGCTTTTTCACACCTCATGAGTTTTCACGTCTGATATAAACTGACAAAATTATTCATGTGACAAGTGATTCCAAACATTTGAACAGTACTGTAAGTGAGACTTAGGTTATTCGTTTCCAGCCCGAAATGGCTCACTCTTCTCTTTGCAGTGGCGCGCGAAAGCCAGATGAAAGGGGCCGAGTCCCTGGAGCGGCAGTAAATAACTCCCTACTGCGCAGTGCATTTATAACAGGGCATCTGCAATCAACCTCCACTCCACCCAGCCCCGCGTGGCCTGCGCCAGCCTGCTCACGCAGGGGGAATTCACACTGCATACAGAAGCAGAGGATGTGATCTGCCCTGCAGGGACTGAGAGGGCATGTTCTGGATAGGGAAGCAGGGCGGGAGCTGTGGAAGGATATGCGTGTCATGAGCATATATATCACACTTTAGCATTAGCACGCCCCCGATCTGTCATAGTCCGTGTGCTTCAAGGGCTGTAGTACATGTCAGAGGTTTGGTGTAAGGTTTCAACAACTAATCGACAGTATTGATAACACCAAAAATCACTGGCAACGAATCATATTACTGATTACAAATCACATCACGTGACTGAAAGAGGGAAATATGGATAACGCAGTCTAGAGGACACTTCTACATCATCTAAAAACATGGTTTCCTGTAAGAAGGTTCTATCTAGAACTATCTATAGCATGTTCTCCATCAATCTAAAGAATCCTTTCATGATGCAAAATACCCTTTAATCATGGAAAGAGTTCTGATTTTAAGTGTGAAGATCACACAAACTAACTAGCAGCACACACCTTCATCCCGAAGATAATATACATCCTCCCCAAGATAATTTACTGGCATGTGTGGTGAAAAAAAAATCATGAATTCTGATCTAACTGCTTCCAATCCATAAATCCATGCAGTGGCCCTTCTCATATTTATATACAACATACTGAGATCATCAGAGCAAATGCTGGACTCCCTAAGTACCTACCTCTCCTACCAGCATGATGAGGCGCTCCTGGAGCTGGGCGTTTCGATGCCAAAAATGGAATTATGAACACAAAATATACAACATCTACATTGTTCTTTGTCTTTTGGGTTACTTATTAAAAGTATTTTAACACTGAAATACATTTTAGCAGTTTTTTTTTTTTTGGTGGCTATGTTCTCTTTTAATTCTTTGGATTTTCAGCTTTCACACTGAATGAATGCACTTATGAAAAAAAGTTACTGTCATCAAGTTATATTGGCTTGCAGTGTACTGTCTTACGTTTGTATTGGTATGTTTTTAGAGATTTTTAGACTAATCTTAGATCTTTAATTATTGGGATGACCTAGAGACATGTAGCCAGGACACAAATCATCCAAGCACTACCATTCAAAACTGTAGAATCACTTGTCATTTAAAGGAGTTTCGATATTTTATGCAGTTTAAATAGTGTAGATTTAAACCAGTTTAAACAGAAATATTTCACCAAAATGTTCCAAATTGGAGGCACAGAAGGTGCAGTATACCCATCTATCCATAGACCACTACACTACTGCTCACATGGCCAGGAATCAGATCTGTGTACAGTCTGGGACCACATATGAAAGTGGCTTAGATATGATTTGTTCTGATGTAAATCTGTAAATGTTAATGCAGCTAGAGTTTTTTTTAAACAGCGTAAGAATGAAGTTATGAGGTTTATATCGTGTTGTTAAGATTATGAAAAGCAGAAATTCAGCAATACATTTAAACGCATGACTGGTACAATATGTAAAGAGATGACAGTTAAGAGTGGCTTTATAATTACGAGTGGCTTCATAACTGTTATACATGTTTCAGTGCACGGTGGTCATGGTATGACACTTTACAGAGTTTGGTATGATGTGTAGAATGTTTGTGCGCAAATCTTTGAAGGAGGAAGTTTAAAGCTTGGCCTACATTTGAGTGTCTGTTAATCAGTAGTAGGAAGGCATTCTTTTGCAACCTACTAGTTACCTGAATATGCTTGAAAGAATGCTAAAAATGCTGGAACCTACATTTTGGGAGGGAAGGAATGAGTTAATGATTTACAGTCAGGGAACAAGTTTAAACAATATTGTTATGTACACATTTTAAAACTGCTGATATGACTGTTTAAAATAAGTGACTTTTTTTAGATAAATTAATATTTGTATGAGTGTCTCAAGAGTTATGTTGGATAATGATAATAACAATGCAATTTTCAAACATGTAGCAGCTCAAAATGCTTTACAGAGAAGGAGGATGTTTAAAAACATAAAAGCAAAAACACACAATATAAAAAATAGTGACCGAGGTGAAATAACATAAAATATAAAGTGAAAAGGCAAAAGTTTGCATCCATCATATAATATGTAGTTTATGCAGGGTTAAAGGGGGCTAACAGACAGACAGACAGATATTCACTGAGGTACATAGGTACCTTTACCTTCAGAGGAAATTGAATTATATAATTTTGTTTCATCAGCTGTAAAAATGTATGTCCCTGATTCTGATCACATTTCTGAGAGGTACCATATAAGCAGGGGTCCTAAAATGGAACCTTGTGGAACTCCACAAGAAATACTAAACTTTGTAGATGAATTATTTGGTAACACAACAAGAAATCGACCGTAGAAATATGATTTATGATTTAAATATGATTTAAATATGATTTAAATATGATTTAAATCATTCTAAAGCCTAGCCAGAGAAGCTGCCAAGTCAGTGGATGAGAATGTTGTGATTAACTGTATTGAATGTTGTACTGACCAGAATGGATGGTTTTATGGGAATTGACACTAAGCCTCTGGTCGCAGAGAAACAGATGGACTACAGTCTGTAATTGTGGAGCTAAATAGTGCACCTGTATGGTAAGTTGAGCTGACAAACAGTGTAGAAACAAGGAGTACTTGGTATACTTAATGAAGTGGCTGTTCAGTGTATATGTGTGTGGATAGTCATCAGAACAGTGTATGAGTTAAATATCCTTGCCAGTATATAACAAAATGATTCTAATAGCTGTTCGGTAATGAAGGAATGTCTCTTTGCAGGGGTCAGACTCCTTCCGAAGCTGAGAACAATTACTTAAATATCGCCAAAACACTGGAGATGTACGGGGTGGACCTTCATCCTGTGTTTGTAAGTACAAACGGCAATAGTCCATAATAACTTCACTTACTATTGTCTTTAATAATATTGCTGAGAGACTCAAAACCGTACATCACATGTTTGTCTGCAGGTTACAGAAGTAAAATTAAGTTTGTCTTTTTATTTTTTCTCTTTATTTTTCAGGGAGAAAAGCAGTCTGAGTATTTCCTCGGCCTGACACCAGTCGGAGTCGTAGTTTACAAAAATAAAACCCAAGTCGGGAAGTATTTCTGGTAGGTGAAATAGAAGCTATATTTGATGGAGCATTCAAATATCATGCTTGACTACCTTCTACATTATTTGCATACAGAATATATTCTTCACAGTGCTTTCTGCTTGATTTGGCACCACAAATAAGAGCCATGAATCTGCCCTTAGCATTCAGGGAGTGGCTAGTTAATTCAGTGGCTCTGTCTCTGTTTGCCCTGAGCTTTTTTGTGAGATATCGTGTGTTACTTACAGCTTGAATACTCATAAGTTCAGGCACTTGCATAATAAAGCATTATGCATATTTGCATATTGCAAACTAAAAGCAGATTGTAAAGCTAATATTAATCACTTTTTATCATTTGTTTGTATATTTCAGGCCAAGAATTACAAAAGTGTTTTTCAAAGAAACACAGTTCGAGCTGCGTGTTTTGGGGAAAGATGTAAGTTACCCATTAACTGCTAACTAGATAATATTCAAGTGTGAACTGTTTTGTGTTTTTTGTCTCAAACCAGTTTGCTAACTGGTGAAGCTCATAGAAGCTCTCCGCATGTCAATCCATCCATATCTCGTTGAATTTCTGATTATTTTCCTAGTAATATTTTAAATGTTGAGATGATTCTAGTGGGAATTCTTTATAGTTCCCCTGGTTAAGTCCTCTGCCCCTTATTTATTGAATTTCTTTCGTTGACTTACGTTGCCCCTTATTTATTGAAATTCAGTCAACATAGAATTTCTGTACCCTTTTTTTTCATTTCCTAGGAGATATTTCTGAGGAGATATACAAGATAATCGACTTGCAAAAGAAAGGGCAAAGTCAATGTAAAAAAAACGGAATCTAACAAAACTGGAATTCAAATATGTTTTTAAAGATATAAGGAAA
Source organism: Pygocentrus nattereri (assembly GCF_015220715.1). NCBI lineage: Eukaryota > Metazoa > Chordata > Actinopteri > Characiformes > Serrasalmidae > Pygocentrus > Pygocentrus nattereri. Next base: position 9,964,741 of record NC_051228.1, on the reverse strand, counting down.
AACAGGACCCCACAAAACTATTCAAGTAGGCCTGGTAGACCACCAACACTGTTGCATCAGATAAACAGTACTTAAGCTCTTAAAATGTCCAGGGCTACAGGGTATTTAAGTCTTTTTAGTTACTGAATAATAAGCCTTCATATGTTTAAGGGGTTAAAGCTTTCATTTTTGAGAGAGAGGAGAAAATCAAGCTCCACTCTTGCTTGAGATCTGAAAAGTCATCTGTACATCCTTCAGCTGTGAGAAGAACACAGTGAAAAAATATATAGCTGTCAAGAAGTGGCAATTAGTCCAATTTTGTCCAAAGTTCAACATCACAGAATATGTTTGGGGTTATTAAGATTGTGAGAAAATAAAGTGAAATGAGTGAAACATTGTTGAAACAGTTGTTGAAGCTTCAGTGAAAGGTTTGACTGGAAATTACGTACATGAATGGTGGTCTCTGGCTTTTGCATGGTACTGTCAGCTATTGGGCAACAGTGTGATTGATCTTGCGTTACCATAAATTAAGCCAGGGTTACACTACATCATTTTTAGCACAATTGGAGGTGACTGTCAGCACAGATGATCTGGTGGAAAAGGGGAAATGACTCAATCTGGAAAAGGCGAAATGACTCAGTCCTAGACCTATCAGTCTAGCTCTGAGTGATTGTGGCCTTTTGATATTTTCAAACATGTTTGATTTTTATGATTCGAAATATTTTTGAGTCCCATAGTGAGAAGGTCAGAGAACAATTATCAGAAAGATAGTATAGAGAGAAGACAGACAAAGGGACACACTCTGCTTGTGCAGTGGACAGCAGAGATGGAGTATCTGCTTGTGAGACATTGATGTGAGTACCTCTATAATGCATGGAGCAGACCTTCACCAATTAATAGTAAAATGCCTCTCCAGCAATGGAAATGAGTGTAAGGTGCTGCAGTTGGCATATCTACTGAGCGCTGAGGGTTACAACTCATAACATACATTGGTCTATATGGTCATTCCAGGCACTTGCTGTGTTGTTAAGAGGTTGCTATGGTATTCCAGCTTGATGTACGTGGTGTACTGGGAGGGGGTTCAGTTGTCAGTTGTGTCTTTGTGTGTGAGACAGATGTGTTTACACTTCTATAACGTGCTTCAAATGAACATCTCCTAGAGTGGTTTATGTGATTGGATTTGTATTAGTTTTAAATACATCTTGGAAGCATTTACACTTGCATTTTGATGTGGCTTGGCCTCCAGATATTCAAGGGTATCAAGCGACCAGGTGAAGCCAGGGTCTTAGTGTATATCACTGTGACATTATGCGGATGATGTGACATCATCTTATAATTGGTAACATGAAACTGACTTTACTTACTGACCACAGAAAAGGCACTCCTGCCTAACATCTATAAGCCCAATTCCCAAAAAGTTGGGATGCTGTGTAAAATGTAAATAACTGTAAATAAAAACAGAATGCAAATCTCATAGACCCATATTTTATTCACAATAGAACATAGAACACATATCAGATGTTAAAAGTGAGACATTTTACAATTTCATGAAAAACATTAACCCATTTAGAACTTGCTGGCCACAACGCATCTCAAAAAATTTGCGACAGGACCACGTCTGCCATTGTGAATGATGGATCATGTCAATATAAGGCTTCTTCTTTGCATGATGCAGATTTAACTTGCATTTGTGGATTGCACGTTGAACTGTGTTCACAGACAATGGTTTGTGGAAGTGTTCCTGAGCTCATACAGTGATTTCCAGTGCAGAATCATGCCTGTTTTCAATGCAGTGCTGCCTGAGAGTCTGAAGATCACGAGCATCCAATATTTGACCGTTGACCTTGTTCCTTGCGTAAAGGGATTTCTCCAGATTCTCTGAATCTTTTAAAGATACTATGTACTGTAGATGGTGAGATATCCAAAGTCTTCGCAATTTTATGTTGAGGAACATTTTTCTGAAATTGTTCCACAATTTTTAGATGCAGTATTTCGCAAATGCCCAGAGAACCTCTGGTAAACTAAGCATCTCTAAAATGCTTTTTTTATGCCCAGTCATGAGAGTTAGTTGCAAATTGGTCCTCCAGCTGTTTTTTATTAGTACCACTTACTTTTCCAGCCTTTTGTTGCCCTGTCCCAACTTTTTTGAGATGCGTTGCTGCCATCAAGTTCTACATGAGTTAATGTTTTTGATGAAATGGTAAAATGTCTCACTTTCAACATCTGATATGTGTTCTGCTGTGAATAAAATATGGGTCTATGAGATTTGCAAATCACTGCATTGTATTTTTATTTACATTTGTTTACATTTTATATCACATCCCAACTTTTCATGAATTGGGGCTATACAGTGTAGGTCATATCAGGTTTATGTAAATATGACATATACTAAGCTATACAGTCTAATAATGTTTCACTCAAGAAAGTGTCATGAGACAAACTAATGTCAGAAAAAATGTTGTCAGTTGGCCTTTAGGTCAAATAATGCCAACTGTGTTTTAGTATTAGAGTTTTTTGTATTAGGTGATAATGGTGAGATTTGGGATTTTGAGTGCTTGTTCAGGGCTGAAACTCATTATGTGTTCACTGTCAGAATAAAGGTATTATTCAGGTATACCTGCTATGCAGAGAGAGTCTTTATGTAGTGGTTAATAAATCCATAATTGACCTCAGACTATAACTTCCCTCAGGCCTCAAGTGAGATTTCTCTAAAATACCCATCCACTTCCACCCCCAAGGGCCAATTTACTCTTCACATAAAAGGGGTGATTCTCTAAGGACTTGCCTTTAATGACCCGGTGCATACAATCTAGTGAGAACATGCTAATAAGGATTATTAATTCCCGAGACATTTTCTCTTTGGCCTTTTTGCAGGGCAGCGAAACATCGTTTTTCTTCGAAGCTCCCAGCAAGACGGCTTGTAAGAACCTTTGGAAGTGCTGCGTGGAACACCACACCTTCTTCAGGTAGAAAACCAGTTTTGCGATGTGACCTGTGAACTTATTAAGTGCCTTTGTGTGTCAGCATCCAAAGACTTGTTACTTAGTTACGAATGAGTAAGGGTGAGGACTGGAAATCCTCCATTTGAGTCTGTTGAGTCTGAGGTTAAGGTGCCAATCTGGGATTGCTGCAAGAGGTAGAACAGGATTTAGAACTTTAATTATAAAAGCTTTCAAACAATAACAAAATTATACCTACCTAAACATAAAATATGTAGATTTCCATCATCTTCAGACATCCTTGTGTAGCTGATTAAGCCTGGTTGCAATTATTTGAGCAGTTATTTGATCGCAGTTACTTTCCACAGATGTTAGCTTTTACAATCGTAGGTTTTGCAGCAAAAAAGAATGTGAATTGGATTTGCCATCCATTGAGTTGAGGCAAGCTGAAGAAAGCAGAAATCACATTTATTGAGAAACATCAAAAATTCTATCTTCACACCTTTAGAGGACAGCGGTGAGTAATGTTTCTTTCTGACGCCAATTTGGAACTACTAAGTATCGATTGCTAGGTTGCAAGATAGCCAATCAGCCAATTTGGTCATATTAGGCTTGTACATTTATAGTTATGTATAATGAGCAAAAAAGACTTTAAAGACCCAGCACAGTTGTTTTTTCATCATCCTTCAAAAAATAAATATTTCCATAATTATTTCCCATTTCCCAGGAATAGCTGTTTCGTATTTTCCTTTTTCTCTGTCGCCTTTTATTGTTCTGCTGTCCGGCCATGGACACATATTCATTAGAACCTTTTCATCTACAGCCACTGCATCAAACATAACAGCTCAGTTCTTACGTCCTACCTTCAAGTATGGCCCAGGCTGGAACCTGAACCTGAATCAGAAAACCCTGGCAGTCCTGTAGATTCTCAATGGTGCTATTTAGGGTCAATTGTGTTAGCTAGTTCATTTACACCTCCATCAGCTAGTAAGCTGGGCGTTGTCGGTTGTTGGATATGCCAGCACAGGGCTGCGCCTATATCAGCACTTAGAACAACGTTTTCCGCCATGTTGGGGTAGTTCATGCCAAGTTCAGAGAACCTGTCACTCAAAATCAGTTGACCAATAAAGAGTACAGATGAATGCCCTCCTCTAAGACCCACCCACCATGAAGATGGGCTAAATGCCAGGAGCAAAATAAAGATTTCAGAATCAAAAGAGCAATTCCAAAAGTTCCATCAATAGAAAAAATGAAAGCACTGACTGACCAGGTGAGTAATACATTTATGTCAAAATGAATGAATATCAATAGCAATGTTTTTGAAAAATTCATTTGATTTAACTGTCATTATTTGTATTTGCAATATATTTTGAATACCGTATAATTTATGCACTGCTCAGTGCACATAAATGTTGAATAAGTATGGAGTAATACAAGTGTGAAGATAACCACAGTCTTCCTGATAATGAAGAAAATTAAGTAAGAGTGAAATACACTGTGCTGGGCCTTGGATTGGATTAGTTGGCAAATATTTATATTGCAACTAATCATCAGCTAAAATGTACGGTCGTGATAGGCCTAGAACAGTGTCTGATATTGGTTCTTGCGACGGTGCAGTTTCAGCAATTCCGGACAAAGTTGGCCTTTTAAATTCAGCCCACTCAACTCAGTCAGTCTGCCTTTGGGATTTTATATGGACCTTGTCTTTCAGATGCATCCGACGTACTTTTTTATACATGAATACATCTCATGATTGTATGTTTCCTGAGCAACTCTACATACTTTCTCTATCAGCTTGACTTTGTTGACAAGTTTACTTTTCATGTTGAGGTTTTTAGATGGACTCTTTCTTCAGAAGTCTCTTTTAGACCCCGGGTTTTTTTTACGAAGGCCCTTCTTTTGAGTGAAAGCTGGCTGTTGGGAAACACTTGCTGCAAAAGCTCCCCCTCTCCCTCCGCTCCCCATCCCTCCCCAAGTGGTCCTAAGTGTTTGTGTAATCAGACCAGACTTACGTTGCTACCCAAAAGAGCCTTAGAGGCCACCGAATGCACGAGGCTCAGGGCTTTTCACTGGTAATCCGCGTGTGAAACCCTGGCTCCAGGAAGCTGAGAGCAGAAGGGTCAGGAAACAGGGATACTGGAACAGGTTAACCCCCCAGTGCAGGCCTCTGTCTGAGGAGAACATATTTATACAGTAGCATTTAAAAAAGCTCAAAACCAAAAAAGGCTCAAAAAAATCTGACCAAAACTCACCTCTTGCCACTGTTTTCAGTGAGAATAGTGTGTCGATGGAGAACACCGATACATGGCAATGTGCGAAAAAGACACCTCACAGCTAGCTTGATAACAGCGCTATAGCTAGCTATGATGAACTGCTAAAAATTGTTCTGCTAACATGAAGTATTATTGTATATTGTAGGTAAACATAATTTTGATAAATGTTTCTTCAGACCTTGACTATGTCTTTAACTTAATGCTTGAAAATAAACATGGATATAACAGTAAAAAGACTGCATTCATTTGTTATCAGTACAAACCTTAGTAAGCTAGTCAGGTTAGCACTGCACAAGAAATCAGCAACACATGTCAGTGCACTTTTATGGGTATCAAAATGTCACTACAGGCTTATTTGTCAGAATTTCTGACAGTATATATTCTTTGACATATAATCATGTACTTGAATACCTGAATGTGGCTAAAGCTCAAGTGAAATACGGTTGAAAAAACAGGATTAGCAGTGATTATCACAGCTTGTGTTGCTTTCAAGTGGGAATCATCCAGCGGTTTTCAGAAGAAAAGCATATTCATGAGGTTTAAATGAGATATAAAGCAAAAATATGGAGGTTGTGAAACAGTTAGCTAGCTAGCTAGCCTCATTTAGTTTAGCCTAATTTATGAATGTTTTTTATGTAGTAGAAATGAAATGTGCTTTAATAGTTCATGTTTAAAATGAACATTACCATTATGTTTATACAGTGAGTTGTTGTTGATGGATGCTTGCTTGCGCAGCCATTATGACCAGTGGCGCTCACAACTTTCACAACAGTTCGTATTGTACTGAAAATTTCAACATATGCGACTTAGTCATCTGCCTTTGAGGGGTGTTCTTGTGGCTCCCCAACTGGGAAACTTGTTTCTCTTATAAAAACCAAGACCACTTGAAAGCCTCATGTCTCCAAGGAAGAGATCAGATACATGTCAGATATGGGGAAAAATCGTACTTGACTGCTTGTCAGAGGCTTTTTTGACATGTAAATCTTTTGGGACAGGGACAAGCAGTGCCATAGACACAACACTATTCCCTTCTTAGGTCAGTATATACAGATAGATTGAAGATGTCTGTATTTTTTTGCTTGCTATACTAATCAGGCTGGCTTTTAACCCTGCACTGCAAAAAGTAAAATTATCTTAAATATAGTCAATAAATCTACAGCTCCAGTTCCAAAAAAGTTGGGTTTTTATAAATAAAAACCAGAATGCAATCATCTGCAAATCTCAAAGGCCCATATTTTATTCACAATAGAACATAAAACACTTGTCAGATGTTGAAAGTGAGACATTTTACCGGATCATGAACATTAACTCATGTAGAAGTTGATGGCAGCAACGCATCTCAAAAAAGTTGGGACAGGGGCAACAAAAGGCTGGAAAAGTAAGTTGTACTAATAGAAAGAGCATTTTAGAGAGTCTCTCAGAAGATAAAATGGGCAAATGTTCATCAAACTTTTGTCCCAACTTTTTTGAGATGCACTGCAGCCATCAAGTTCTAAATGAGTTATAAATGAGATATTTTTCATGAAATGGTAAAATATCTCACTTTTCAACATTTGATATGTGTTCTATGAAATCATTGCATTCTGTTTCTATTTATATTTATTTACATTTTACACAGCGCCACAACTTTTTCAGAATTGGGGTTGTAATATTTCTCCTGTTGAGATTGTAATTAGAAGTAATTTTATAAAGTAAAATTATCTCACTATATTGGCAGATAATTTTGCTTGTTTTAAGAAATATGCTTGAAACAGGCAAAATTATCTGCTGGTTATTTTATGTGAAAAAATTACTTAAAAAAAAGTAAAAAATTCTAGAAATAAGCTGAATAGAAGTGCACAACCATCCCAAAATTGGGAAATATTATACCTATTGACTAGATTTAAGATCATTTCACTTGACAAGATGCTATTGTTGCAGTGTATACCTTGCAGAGATGAAAGGAGGCAGTAAAAACACTTCCATTAAATATGCTGATGTACTGTAGCTACAGAATGAATGAAGGGTAGTAGTCACTAATGCAAATTCAATTTTTTTCATTATTAGCATAGCTAGCATTTTTTCACTGACCATTTCTTTACTGCAATTGCATGTACAGCGTTCATTGGGATCTCAGCTCTGAATGAACAGTAATAAAACCTATATAGAAGAATTATTATATGCAGACTGCATACCTTAGTTGGAGCTGAGTTTTTCCATTACGCGTAGGCTTTTAACTTTTCTGCTGCGTGGTTAAGCAGTGCTCCTTTTGCAGAGGTGCACTTTAAAGCTATGAATTTTAATAACAGCCAAAAGCTCTCTGTAGTGTTTTTCAGCCTATAATTCAACTCATTAAAATAAACTTCTGAACAGCCGGGCTCTGTCTCAGAAGTATAGAGACACTGTAAGGAATTGAATTGTGCATATTTTGTCTCCAGGAGCACATTTCAGAGGTATAAATGTGTGTAATGCTTCCTAATTGAATCACCTTTATAGGCACAATTAGAGGATATTTTTTGAAGCTATTCTGTTTCTAGCAAATTTATGTACTACTGATTCTGCCATAAAGAATTTATTGGTGTTGAAATCTTCTACCCTTGAAATTAGTCTGCTATATCTGAAATTATACTTATTTTAAAGCCACCATTGATTTTTGACGGTTCATGTAATAAATACCACTGTTCAGTCCTGTTGTTAGGCAGTAATTGCAAATTAATTACTTGCAAACATTGCTGATATGAACAATCCATTAGGACTTGGAAACATAATTTGTCTCTGCCCTCCATAAGATTTTTATTTTTGAGCCTCAATAATGCATGAATATTTCACACTTTCATCTTGTTCCACTAAATTATTAAATGTGTTTTTAGAATGCCAGAAAATGACTCCAACACATTGACAAGAAAGCTGTCGAAACTCGGCTCTCTCGGTTCCCGACATCGTTACAGGTTAGTAACTTTAATTTTTCATCCAGACATTCATGGAGGGGGAGGACGACAATGTACTTTACTGGTGAAATAAGGAAGTTCATGAATAATAATATGGTCTGTTAGAGTTCTCAAGCTAAAAGTTAGCCTATACAATATAATATTAATGACTGGATACCTGGGTAATACACATTCTCCTTTTGTACAGCTTTTTACACCTTTCTTTTCCATCTACTGGACAAAAGTCAGAGATCATTTATTTATTTTCTTTTCAAAATCGGCGTTAAGTATAAGTTATTCTTTTTTTTATTTTGTTGATTGATTTTAAAGGTTTTGCACTGATTCATATGATGACAAAATTGAGCGCAGAACAAAAACTACAAATACTACAACAATTCAATATCAAGGATGAATGGAAATAAAGACACATGGACAATCAGACTCATAATAACCACCTGGATGACCTGGAAGACCACCAAAACTGCCCCCATCAGATAAACAGTACTTAAAGCTTCCATCTTTGAGAGAGAGGAGAAAATCAAGCTCCACTTGCTTCAGATCTAAAAAACAAAATCTGCATCCACTCTTTCACAACTTAACGCTGTGGGTCCCAAAGGATATGTAGCTGCCAAGTAGCTGTTACTGAGTTAGAACAATGGACTGACCATCCCAGAGTCCAGACCTCAACATCACTGAATGTGTTTGGGATTACTTGTGTTGTGAGAACTGCCCTGTGATAGACTTGCGACCTGTCCAGGGTGTATCCTGCCCCGATGACCGCTGGGATAGGCACAACTAACTTCCATTAATTCTGTTGTATTAGCTAAATACACAAACTAGACACCAAACCTGTCTTTGCTGATTGACTTGACTGGGGTAAGAGGGAAAATTGGTAAGTTGTTAAATTTGGTGGCAACTTAAACCACCTCTTTAAGAAGGTAAGTTATTCCCAGTGCTATAAGAAAACTGAAGTGTTCCTTACTATTCCTTTTCTCAGTGGGAAGACAGCCATGCAGATGGGGAAGGATCAGTCAGTAGGTTTGCCCAGGCCGGACCTGGAGGTGGTGCGGACCCGCAGTAAGACCTACCCCAAGAGGAGCGCTCAGCCCACAGGTTAGCAAATCTACATGATACCAACCTACTCCGAAATCCTGCTGCACAGTAAACATAGCACATTCTCACCATCTGGCATAGCTGTTTAAATTAAAACACTTAACTGACAAAAGACAAAAAATTCACATTCTGACATGCTGCTTCTGACACAGGTGTGCGGTAATCCTGTTGTTCAGAATGTAGAACCTGCTGGATGTCGTTCCAGTTCCAACCAAGATAATTATATCAATTGTGAGATTAGGTTCACTTCAGTAACTCCCAGGCATGCGTGGAGATGAACACACTTACTATCTGGCAGGTCAACAGAAAGCTGGTTTAGTGCAGATTAAACTAATTTCAGCCAGAAATGTGCATGGCGGCAGTGCCCGTAAAACAGGCAAACAGGAAAAATGGAGATGGATGGCCTCGATGCTTAAAGTGTATTTAAAAAAGAATAATTTTAAAAAATCGAAAAATCAAATTTACAGTCTGTCCTCTTATCTCAGATGTAGGCAGTCAACTTAGGTATGTATGTCCACAGTTTGACATCTTTAGTTTTGCCTTGAGGCCTGTGCCCAGTAAACAAGTTACTGTGGTAACAGCACCAATGACTGTAAAAACATACACCGATCAGGCATAAAATTATGACCACCTCCTTGTTTCTACACTCATTGTCCCTTTTATCAGCGCCACTTACTGTATAGGTACACTTTGTAATTGTACAGTTACAGACTGTAGTCCATCAGTTCCTCTGCATATTTTGTTAGCCCTCTTTTACCCTGTTCTTCAGTGGTCAGGACCCCATGGATCCTCACAGAGCAGTACTATTTGGGTGGTGGATTGTTCACACTGATGTGGTGGTGGTGTGTTAGTATGTGTTGTGCTGGTATGAGTGGATCAGACACAGCAGTGCTGCTGGAGTTTTTAAACACTGTCCACTCTGTTAGACACTCCTACCTTGTCAGTCCTTGTAGATGTAACGTCAGAGATGATAGCTCATCTGCTGCTGCACAGGTTGTGTTGTGCTCCTATAGAGTAAGTGGAGCTGATAAAACGTACAATGAGCATAGAAACAAGGGGGTGGTCATAATGTTATGCCTGATTAGTGTATTTACTGCTCGTTTAAACGCTGTTCAATTATTGATTTATCTCATGCATGTCATACATCACTGTGCCAGTACCAGCACACTTCTGTCGAAGCATTCATATGGATAGTCCAATATAGTCCCCTGTAGATTCTCTACAGAGGTTCAAATTATTAACTAGCTATCTGCTGAAACTCAGTTGATTCCAAACAGTGGTGGGGTTAGGGTTAGGATTTGGACCAGGGTTAGGGCTAAGACCAGGGTTGGGTTTAGGTTCTGGGTTAAGGTTAAAAGTAGTGTTAGGATTAGAGTCAGGTTTATAGTTAAAGAAAATGATGGTCAATTTAGTAGATATTTAGTTAAATGCAACTTGAAAGTAAATTACAAAGCATCTAAAATGGACTATCCAAATAAAGTGATACCTTAACATAATTTTTATGTATCAAATCGTTCTGCCATATAGCAATGCAGTAAGCTGTGAGAAAGCTGAAAATGTCAAACAATTTTATGATCTGTTATTCACAGCAGTCGACGATCGTCTCATTTGCAACACTAAATGAGCAACCGCTAGCAAATTTATGAATCCTTAACTCCCAAGTGTTGCCTCATCAACAGACACATCATAATCCAAAACATATTGTCTTGATAACACGGCAAGAGTCAGAGATCAGTTTAGAGTCATGCGGAAATAAACTCCTCAATTCTAGCCTCTGTTGCTGTGTGTCAGTAACTCATACAATTATTCTGATGGTTGGGGGGAAAAAATGAGAGTGTTACCTTCCCAAAGAGACCAAGATCATGACTGTAGTCCAAAGTATGTGGGAACAGTTCTCCTTTTAATTAATAGGTTAAAAATGTTGTATGTTGTGATGTCCTGCATTATCAAAACTTTTACTGTACCCAACATAGATGAGATTGATGTAGCTGTTGAGCTGCACTGGTTGAAGGCTGAATCCAAATGAGAAAAAATGCAGATGCATTCCATTCTTATTACTAGGCTGATTACACTATCATTACTAAATTAAAGATGATAGTATTCTGTAACAATAACTGAGCTATGATATTATGTTTATTTTTATTTAACAAAGATTAAGCTTCAACTCAAACATTATCACTTTCTTTGCTTCCACATCTCTCCAGAGATCGAAACTATCTCAGGATTACCAGGAGAAAATGTTGCTATTATTATTATTGTTATTATTATGCTATTATGCTTCTGGACTCCAGTGGATATACTTAGATAATAATAATTATATAAACACTTATGGCAACACTTTTTCTTAAATCTGAAGTAGTTTCAGGAGCACATAAAGTGATACCATGTGAGCTGAAGCCCTCAAAACCCAGTTTAGCCATTTGATATGACTGTACCCATGTCCTACTTTCTAATGTTTAGTTTATAACACTATGTGACATACTGTTATCTATAAAAAGCAAAACTAAAACTTTCATACAATCATTCTTTGGCTGACTGACTACATGACTGAATTAAGGACCACTTGTGAAAGTGTCATTCCTTTTTTGCCAAACTTTCACATTAAGAGGGCCAAAAGTCTTTTGTTGGTGGGTTTCTAATCAGCAGTCTTAAGCCTAATTCAGACGGAATTAGTTTCCCACAGACAGATGGAGTAATGGCAGTTTACCGCAGGATGTCTAAGTTTCTGACCAATTCACATGGGATTAGAAATCTTAGTCTAAATGATGGGGATCGGAGTGGCTACTCGATTTACGCAAAACATTTAATTTAGCCATTTACCTTAACCATTTCCCTTGATGTCTTACGTGAATTAGCAACGCTGTCAGATTGGGAATTCACAGCAAACAGGAAACATCACCACATAAAATCAAACTTTTTTTCTGTAATTTTGCATATTCTGAGTTGTGTACGCGAGATTTGACAGTAACGTTACATATCGGCTTGAATTTAGCCACATAAAACACAAGTAAAAGCTTCTTTGATTGCCTCCATGCGTAGTAAACTTCATTCATCAGTATGTGATAGCAATTTTTCCACCATGTCAATTCACACAGGATTAATATAAGCTGAGGTTATTTCTACCATTCATTTTTGGAAAGTGAAAAGCGCCAGAATCTTTACTGAAGCGAGAACGCAGCATTTGGGCTGAAATCAGTGAGAAATGATGGTAAAATTTACATTACCTCACCTCCTCGAGTAAAACTAATCCTGTCTGAGTACTTTAATCTGAAAAAATCTGATAAATATTACCTGTTCTTAATGGGCTGATTTTCTGACCACAGATCCATTTATTCCAAGTGTACCCATCATGTGTCCAGAAAACTAACCAAGTGATTTAGTTCTCTGTTACAGTAATCTATATGTGGAATGGTGCTCATACTCCCTTAACATGTCTTCTAGGAATGAACAATGCAAGCAGGAAGGCAGGAAATTCCCTGAGTGAAGGCCAGGCTAAAAACACCACACTTTCCCCAGCTAAGAGGTACTGACCTAATACACACTGTTTAATAAAGAGTAACAGCTATCTAACTTCATTTTAATCCATTTAGTATGATCTGAAAGACCTTTTCATTTGTTCAAGCCCCAAAGCATCCAAGACAGAGGTCAGTTCAGAGGACCAGCCAGGCAAGCCCACTGCACCCTGGGACGAGAACGCACCGCAGAGGTAGAGACCTGCTTGTTTACTGTGTTTAAGGATGGATAAAGATTGTGATAATCTTGCCTAAATGCACACCAACATGTATAAATTCACAGGCACGCAAATACCCGAGTTGTCTCGACACAGGGATCAAGAGCGAGGTCAAGTGGATTTTCCCTCCAACCTACTTAAAAATTACAGTACAATGAACCAGACTCATCTGTATAGCGTTTGTATAATTCAGCTGCTAATATGTAGAAGTCATTCAGAGGGGTCTGATGTGAAACGCTCTGTTCTTGAGGAACTTAGTGACGCAGAACTGTTCACAGTGGTGGTTTTGGGAACCAGGTGTCTAGATATAGGCTGAAAAGGCCCATATTATAAACTCTATTAAACTTTCATAACGTACCATTCACGACCAAATCCATGTAAGGAAAAATGGTTTTGAATTTGTTGTTTTTGTAATGTCATGAAAGCCATTTACGTATCTCTGCCTTTTCAGCCTACAGGACTTTAATTCTGCCCATTCATGCTGAAGCTACAAGGAGTGTTTCAGCTTGGACTGCTTTTTGTATGAAACATAATACAGGGCAACCAGTAAGCACAGAGCTCATGTACATATATCAGTGTTAAGCACAGTAATTAAAGAAACACTTAGTGAATACTAGAGGGTTAAGAGAGGTTGGAAAATGGTTGTGTAAGAATGAATTATGACTGTTTATAACAAAAGGTAAAAAAAGGAAAAATAGGATATGGGACCTTGAATGCCCCTAAAAAGCTTCATTACTGAATTTAGCAACAAATCTGATACAAATACATGATTCCTGCTTGTTTAAGGACAGTTTTGAGAAAAAGGTTTTGGCCTAAAATGTATTTATTTCATCTACTGATGGTAGAGGGGTATGTTCAGGGTGTTTTAGGGATAAATAATCACCCATGAAATTTGTTTTAATTTACCTCTATATTAATTTACCGATTTTGAAAAAGATTTCAGACATTCAGTGTTCCACATAGACAAAAAAGGGCCCAGACATCAGATTACTGGTACCACTGGTGAGGAGTTCGCCACTGTGGGAAAGACTGCTTGGGCAAATTGCGCAACAATTCAAGAGTAATGTTTCTCAATGTAACATAGCAAAGAACCTAAGGATTTTATCATCTACAATATGATATTATTAAAAGATTTAGAGAATCTGGAGAAATCTCTGTTTGCAAGGGCCAAGGCCAAAAACCAGTATTTCCTGGCCATGATCTTTGGACCCTCAATAGTGGAAATCACTTCTGAAAACCCTTGTCTGTGAACATAGTTTATTACTGTGTTCACAAATGCAAGTTAAAACTCTATCATGCGAAGATAGATAGAGATCCAGAAATGCTGCCACCTTCTCTGTGTCCAGTCTGATGTAACATGGACTGAGACAAAGTGGAAAGGTCTGGAAATTAAAAATGTAGAATATGGGCCCTTAAATTCCTTAACTTTCATTCCACATTGCTGCACGGCATAAGCTTTCTGCAGCAGCCCACAGCTCACTCAGCCTGTGTAACTATCTCTGCATGACCAGCTCAAACTCTATTTTTCTGTGTTTCTTCTTCAGTGGGCTGTACAACTCGGCCAGTGAGCGAAACAAATCCCCCAAATTCCCCAATGCCCGCAGACGCTCACCCTCAGGAGGCAGCGAGAACGAGCCGTCTCAAGCAGCCAGGCACAGGTGAAGCATATGCTCGAGGGTGTGTAATGAAATATTAAACTCTGAAAAGGTGCAAAATGGAAGTTGAAAAAAGTTTGTTTTTTGAGAAATCTAGCCTCTGAAATCTTAATTTTTCAAAAAATGCTTAAAAAAAACATTTAAAATATTTTTAGTTTGTCAGAAAAATTATTGTCTTTTTGATCAATTCTCTCGCTGCGAAAAAGGTTCTTTGAGCAATGCCCTAGAACAGTGGTCACCAACCCTTGTCCTGGAGATCTACCTTTCTGGATCTACCTTCCTGCAGAGTCTAGCTCTAACCACAGTCTGCTACACCTGCTCCAGTTCATTAACTTCTTCAGAAGCTCTTGATTGGTTGGATTAGATGCTTTAGTGTTAGAAAAGTGGAGGCAGCTTTTTAGATGCAGGTTGGAACTAAACTCTGCTGGAAAGGAATCTTCAGGAGGAGGGTTGGTGTGCTAGTAGAACCACTTTTGGTTCCCTAAAGATCCATATTTGACCAAGAGATGAGTGTAAAGAGCCTATAAAAAGGTTTAAGCAATCCGTCACATTATGTAAAGGTTCTATACCAACTGAAAGGTTCTTCCTATTTTCATACATACCAAAATGGTTCTCTGAAGAACTGTCAGTTCAAAGGTTTTTGATGAATCAGTAAAGTGATTCTTCCATTGCATCCCATATTTCTTAGAGTGAGAACGTCAGTTTTCTGTGGCCTTGTTTGCCAGAGGGTGGCAGTCGTATGCAAAAGTTTGAGCACCCCAGTGAAGTAATACAGATTTTAATACACAATTACTGTTTATTTGCTGAATTTAACATATTGGAAAAACATCAAATGTGGCATAAAATGTGAACATTTGCAAGTTAGAAAATCAGTAAAACATGTTATTTGACTGATAGTGTTCAAACATTTGCGTATAGCTGTAACATGCATATGTGGGTCTTTCTTTGCACGATGATAGGGCTGAAAGAGGCAGCCTTTAAAAGGATAGGCCCATCTGTGGAAGTGAACCAGCAGTACATGCGCTCCCTCTAGTGAGAGAACACTGTAACAGCTCACACTAGAGAGCAGTACAGCTGAGGAACTGATCCATCACTGTTAAAACATAAAAACTAAAAGATTTTACATTCAGCTTTCTCTAATGCTGTTTGGAATTAACTGCACTATTTCAGCCCTTGAAAACCACATAATCTATTATTTTTGCAATTTGCTGTTTTCCTATGACTCTAGATCTGGAAAGGGAAGCAGGGAAATGGCAATAGTAATGAATTTTTTGGAGCTTGGCATCTCTGTGGAGGGAGGCAGAAAGATCTTCCCCTAGGCTAGGCAGCGATGAAAGAAAGCCTCCGAATAAATAAATAGTGATAAACCATCAAAGCATCTGGGGAGCCGCGGCCTGAATGCTTGAAGGCGCTGATGGGGCAGATTAAATGTGTTGAAAGCCCACAGCATTAAGATTAGTGTTCCTGCATATCCTGATTAAACAACCCCATTTCCGCTCATGTTTCTCCAGAAGAGGCCAGAGCAGCGAGGACCCAGCCAGCAAACAGCACAGGAGAAGGTAGAGCACTTCATTCATTTCATTACATATCAACAACAAACACTGTAGGAGTGCTTGAACTTTGACAGTCTACTGCTATTTTTGTCATTTTGTCATACCATAGTGTTTAAATGAAATGATGTAATGACAAACGTAATTCATTATTTTTACATTTGATTATATTCTGCGTCACCGATAAAAATCTGCACTTTTTTCCCCAATGTTTTATCCATTCGTATCAATGTCAAAAACAAAAACAACCCAGTTTTCCACAAAACAACACTGTATGCACAGCAATGACAATGACGTTTCATATGCATATATATGAAGAATACAGCTTGTTTCAAGAAGCTACAAGTGAGAAATAATATAAAAGTACCATATGATTTTTTTCCAATTGCACAACATATCGTTGTTGTCGGACCAGAACCTCATAAGGTAATTTTACAGGAGAAGGATGAAATGTACATAACTTTGAATGAGAGTTAAGGGAACAAGATTTGGTAACACTTCGTTTGGAGTGGTCTTTTGTAGATGGTTAGTAAACTCTTTTTTTTTTTCAGATTATTCGTAACACATCAATCACATATCAGTGAAGGAGCAGTAAATAGCTCTATTATGTAAACGTGTTGTTAATATGTTACTTCCATTATGCAAAACCTAACCTTACCCAGCCCCTAACCCTGGCCTTAATCCTAACAATAACCAAATAACCTTCAACCCAAAACCTAACCCTCATATGTTTTGGACATGTTACTGAGAGTCCATTGAGTGATTGTTTCATCTAACAGGACCACTCCAAAGTGTCACCCAAGATTTTTTTCTAAGTGATGTTGGACAGTTTCTATTGGTCCATTCATCATGACATTTTAAAACAGTGTAAAGAGCAGCTGGTCTTTTAAATTATGAAAAAAAAAGAAGAATGACAAAAATGGAGAAATGAGTTTTTGTCCCGACAGCAATGATAGGGGTCTAAAACAGTCTCTTTCTTGGTTTTTAAAGGTGAACTGCAAGCTTTCAGACACACACATTTCAGTGCAAAAGTCAGAGACCACCCTTTCATTTACTTAATTTCCAGTCAAATTTAAAAGTTTAAGATACACTATATTGCCAAAAGTATTCATTCACCCATCCAAATCATTGAATTTAGGTGTTCCAGTCACTTCCATCACCACAGGTGTATAAAACTAAGCCCCTAGGCCTGCAGACTGCTTCAACAAACATTTGTGCAAGAATGGGTCGCTCTCATGATTCTCAGTGAATTCCATTTCCGTGATAGGATGCCACCTGTGCAACAAGTCCAGTCGTGAAATTTTCTCTCTACTAAATATTCCCCTGTCAACTATAAGTGGTATTATAACAAAGTGGAAGCGATTGGGAACGACAGCAAAAGTTTGGTGGAGGGGGGATTATGGTGTGGTGTTGTTTTTCAGGAGTTGGGTTCAGCTCCTTATTTCCAGTGAAAGGAACTCTTAGTGCTTCAGCACCAAGAGATTTTGGACAATTTCATGCTCCCGACTTTGTGGGAACAGTTTGGGGACGGCCCCCTCCTGTTCCAACATGACTGTGCACCAGTGCACAAAGCAGGTCCATAAAGATATGGATGAGCAAGTTTGGTGTGGAAGAACTTGATTGGCCTGCACAGAGTCCTGACCTCAACCCGACAGAACACCTTTGGGATGAATTAGAGTGGAGACTGCGAGCCAGGCCATCATGGTCTGACCTCACAAATGCACTTCTGGAAGAATGGAACACACTAAACCTTGTGGAAAGCCTGAAGAGCTGAAGCAGTAATAGCTGCAAAGGCTGAGCCAATATCATATTAAACTCTATGGATTAAGAATGGGATGTCACTCAAGTTAATATTTGTGTGAAGGCAGACTACCCAATACTTTGTAAATATAGTGTATATTCCAAACTTACCAAAGGCTTGAACTAATGTGCCTCACAAATCAACAGAAGCATCTATGTAGAACAACAGAGTGCAGTCTGTTCTGTAACCCCTCCATCTCGGCTTAGAAACAAATTACAACATGTTTTCAGACAAAAGGCAGAGGGTTTATTCTGCACCACACCTCAACTCTTTCCCTATATCTCTCCTCCCTTTTATATCAGACTATTTTCCATTTGCCCTCTCCTCACCTCTTAACCCCTTTTGTTGCCCCCTCAGATCACGTTCCCGCGGCAACACCAGCAGTGGCAGCGAGTCGGAGAATTCCAACAGGGAGCATCGTAAAAAGAGGAACCGGTGAGGAATCTACCATCTTATCTGAAGACAATGGCAAGCCCCTGTATTGGGGGTCTTCTTATAGAAACTACTGTAAAGTGTGTACAATGCTACTGAACAGTGTTTTACAAGTGAGTCACTATGGTCAAACAGAGCATGACAAAAGACAAGTTTGTTCATCACCTCAGCTTTCAATCAGTGAAACGTTGTTTTATTCGGTAAAGACCTTCAAGTTATCAAAATTATATAAATATATACTCAAATCTAAGTACATACTTATATACTTATATGCATTAAGATCAAAAGAAAAGAAAAAAAAACAAAGAACAAAGCAGCAGGGGGGAGTCCTGTGAGGAGTGCGGCAGGAGGGGAAGTCCGGCAGCAGACACTAGGCAGCGGCTCATGGACTCCCGGTCGTGGGCTCAGTCTGTGTAAAGAGCGCAGAAAGAGAGAGAGAACAGCAGTTACCACACATGGACTCTCGCACCAAGCTACTCACCGGACTGAGGTTCCATGGCTCGGAGGAGCCGGATTAGTCAGACAGCCACTGGTCACATTTTATATATATATATATATATATCATTCAAGAGTTTGGAATCACTTTTTATACAAACCAAATTACAGAATCTGATGGGACAGTAGATAAAATGCAAATAAAACAGAAAGAATTGAAATAATCTTTGAAAGGAGCAAATCTTTTTGACCTATTTTCAACTGGAAACACTACAACTTGACTAATTATTAACTTTATTGTTTTATGTATATATATATATATATATATATATATATATACATAAAAACATATATATCTCCTTCTTCTAATTTTGAAACCTGCAACATATTATAAAGTTGGGGCAGGAGTATTACCTCTGTGTTACATCACCTTTTCTTTAAACAACATTCAGTAAATGTTTGGGAACTGAGGACAACTTATTTTTGTAGTTGTTAAAATGAAATTTTTTCCCCACTCTTGATTGATATAACACTTCGGCTGCTCTCCATTATCGTATATTATACCGCCCACACAAGCTGATTGGTTGATAGGCATTCTAACTTTGCTGTTATTTTGCCATAACATCACATTTTTTTCACAAATCACTCCACTGAGTTGCTAAGCAATGACTTTGGCAGCTGTAGGTGCCATTTGAAAAGCTATTCAGTGGTGATGACAGTTTATTTAGGGACAGGGAATTTAGTGTAAGGAGCTGGAGAACGAACTGCCAGCCGTGCAGTGAGTGGGCAGAGTTTGTTACTCTGATGTAGGAATAAGTTACTTGTTAAGGAACTATAATTTGGCGGAAGGAATTGCTAATGTTAAAACATATTAATCGCCGCGTTCACGGCTCATTAATTTCTTACTTTATTTATTTAATTGTTGTTGCTGTAACATCATGGCTATAATGATCTACGGCGACCAAATCACAGCCGTGATGTTATTTCGTAATGACACACTCCCTCTCGTGTTCTATAGCTTAATTGCGCTTTATAATGCGCCATGTTTCCTACTAGATACAGGTCTGGACTGCAGGCAGGCCAGTCCAGCACCTGCACTCTCTTATTACAATGACAGATTGTGGCTTGACGTTGTCTTGCTGAAGCAAGCAGGAACATCCCTAAAGCAATCTGTCATTTAGATGGCAAATGTTGCTCCAAAATGCCTATGTACCATTTAGCATTAATGATGCCTTTCGCCTGATGACTGCTGGGATAGGCTCCAGCACCTCACCACGACCCAGAAGGGCCTTACAGCAACTAGGGCCTGGGTTCGATTCCCCAGCCTGGCGATCAGGGTCCTCTCTGTGTGGAGTTTGCCCGTTCTCCCTGTGTGCCCTGCGTGGGTTTCCTCCAGGTTCTTCGGTTTTCTCCCACAGTCCAAAGACATGCAGTTAGGCCAACTGGGCATGCTAAATTGCCCCTAGGTGTGAGTGAGTTTGTAAGTCTGTCTGTCTGCCCTGTGATGGACTGGTGACCTGTCCAGGGTGTATCCTGCCTTCTGCCTGATGAGAGCTGGGATAGGCTCCAGCACCCACACCCAGGAGGAGAAGCGGCTTAGAAGATGTGTGTGTGTGTGTGTGTGTGTGTGTGTGTGTGTGTGTGTGTGTGTGTGTGTGTGTGTGTGTGTGTGTGTGGGATGCCTTCACAAATATGCAAGTTACCGATACGTTTGGCACTTATACACCCCCATATCATGACAGACACTGGCTTTAAACTTTACATTGGGATGGTCCTGTTCTTTTTTGGCCCTGGAGAACAAAAAATAATTTTTTGAATATCTTGAAATAATAAAAAAAACATCTTAAATTGCATATGGGTGTTTAGCTTAGTACTAAAAAAAGAATCAGCACTTTTCAGATAAACAATGTTAGCTGAACTGTATTAAGATATGAAGTAGTAGTATTATAATATGCTATAAAATAGTACAATACTTTTATACGTATCTTCAAAAAATATTTGCATGGTGGTTCCAAACATTCAAAAGTCTAAATAATGCAAATATTACACAAGTCCTTTCTTATCAAGTTGTCTACTTTCATCACTAAATCATTCATTATTCTGGATCTGCATCCAAAACCTCTTCATTTTTACTGCTACAGATTATTTGAAACCTGTGAAGTTGAAGAATTCTAGCATCAAATTAGTATCTGTAAGAAAATAGTTTTATTGTTTTATATTATTGAAAACAATTTCTGCCCTTCTTTAAATATTGTGCCTGCTGTAGGTCACGTCAGGAGAATGAGATGGTTGACTCGGGCCCTCAGTGGGAGGCTGTGCTTCGCAGACAGAAGGAGAAAACCCCGAATGACCCCAACCATCGCCGGTCACGCCATCGCTCCAGATCGTTAGTACCTTTGATCAGACTGTTCTCACTTGTACAGTACATTTACTCTGCCATGCGGTTTGAAAGCAGAAGAGTGACCATGTATTCTTATTGTATGTCACAATAAGATGCTGCACAAAAAAATTTGGCCAACTTTTGTGGCAGACATTAATTATCTTACTTTATTGTTGTGCTCACAATATGTCAAGAAAAGAACACATGAAAAGGACGATATTGTGCTTGACTCATCCATCAGCACATTCTGCACCGCCCCAAAAAAGAGTTCTTGACAAAAGTTACAATGTTGTGTGTTGAAAAAGTACAACTTAAAAGGCATATTTTTGCCACGTGCTTTGTCATCTGTTCGTATTTGATCAATGAATTGTGCCTCATGCTTTTGTCTGTTGGTGGCTCTGTAGTTGTCACATTGCCTTATTCTGGACCAAAGTCTCTGACGCTGTCACTAAATCAGCTGTTGAGAAGCCTGACAATCTACAGACAATCTAAGACCACTAGTTTAGTAAAGCTTGCAACTAAAGCATAATCAGGGCAAACGTTTTAGCATGTTTAAGGGACTTTGTTTAAGTATCTAAAAAATCTGGCTAAAGTATCAAAACATATTGTTCACTCCCCAGTCTATATGGTCCATATATAGAAATTGTTTTAAATGTTCTGTTTCTGTGATACCTGGCATATTTATGTATAGTCATGTGCAAACATTCCCTGTTTTGTTGGTTTTTTAAGTGTCTTAAATATGGCCATTTTAGTGCACAATTTCTACTATATATTTCTACAATTTCTACTTATTTGCGAAGTTTGCTGAGTTTAATGTATTGGAAAAATGACAATATATGCCATAACTTTTGCCCAGGCCATGAAGTATGTTTTATTTTTTCCTAATATGGTAAATTGAGCAAAAAATTTGGGGCAGTCGTGGGCTGGAGGTTAGGGAACTGGCCCTGTGACGGGAAGGTTGCCGGTTCGATCCCCAGTGCCGACAGTCAGTGAATGAGGTGTCCTTGAGCAAGACATCTAACCCCCAACTGCTCCCCGGGTGCCATGGATAGGGCTGCCCACCGCTCCGGGTGCTGTGCTCGCTGCCCCCTAGTGTTAATGTGGTGTTTCACTTCACGGATGGGTTAAATGTGGAGGTGGAATTTTCCTGTTTGTGGGATTAAAAAAGTATCAGGGGAAAAAAAATTGACAATAAAAAAGGTGTAGAAATGTGTTCCCTGTAGAGGTTGTGTTCACATGCTTTCACCTAGAAAATCAACAACAGTACATGGAATTTGAGGGGTGCCCAAACTTTTGCATACAACTGTATATCCATCTATTCAGCCTACAGCAGTTTAGCTCCACCCATTCATGCCAAAATAATATGCTGAAGTGTTTCAGCTCAGACTGCTAAATGAGGCACAATACAGAGCAGCCCAACAGAACAGAGATAATTTACATATATCACTCATAAAGCCGCTGTGGTGACCCCTAAAGGGAGCAGCCGAAAGAAGAAGAAGAAGAAGACTCTTAAAGGCACAGTAACAAAAACAATTGTAAGGGATAAAGTGAGGCTGTAAAATGGTTATATAATAATATTTTTGGTATGTAAAGCCACACAACTGTTACAAAACAAAAATGAAGCACAAAAAATATAGGCCCCTTAAGTCAGATGTGCTTGTGTGGGCCCTTGTGAACGAATCCTGTCTTAAATCATAACACTGGTAACCTTTGAAGATTAATATAAATCTATTTCTTTCTTTTTGTAGAAGAAGTCCTGATGTGCAGGCCAAGGAGCAGTTGTGGAAACATATTCAGTAAGTCATACTAAGTTCACTAAACCAAAAAGCTATCACATTTTCTTCAAGACTCAAGATAAGCCTGACTAATGTACTCTTCCCTATAAGACTAAGGGTGGGCAATATGGTAAAAATATAGCATTATAAGCCTGGACAGTATTTTATGTTCATTTAAACAGCACTACATTTTTAAAAACACTTTACTTAATTCAGCATTAACAACATTAACAAAACAACACTAATAAAACAACAGGACCACTAGGCAAAACAAAAACAATTAGTACAAGTGAACAAAAAAATAAGATGATATCATTAAAAGCATGTATTTGTTACTATGCAGTTCATGCAGGTACTATATACTTCTTGTTGATCTTCACAGACTCTGTGTAATTGGTCTAAATGGTCTATGTCACGGTTGGCTCCTCCCAGTCCTGTCCATGTGCTCATGTTTTGGTCTTGTAACTCCGCCCCTGATTGTTATCACCTGTCCCTCATTGTTCCGTGTATTTAAGCCCTGTGTTTGCCCCTTCCGTTTGCCAGTCTTTGTATCTTTGTACCTTTGTATCGTGTCTTTGTACCTGGTCTTTGGTTGTGTTGATTCTAGTCTTTGTTATGTCTTACCCCAACTCTGTACGTGTCGGCTCATTGACCCTGGACTGTTCTGACCACGACCCTGGATTTGCCCGTAATAAATCTCGCTTATCTCAGCGTGTGCGTCCGCCTCCTCGCTCCCCGTTACAGACTAAAGCTGTCTTTTTTTCACATTGCCTATTAAGATAGTCAGGAAGTCTACAAAAAAATCCCTACTGCTGAATTAATGCCTAGAGTATTCATTAAAGCCCAGCCAAGCTGTGATAATGTCGTGTTAAGGATGCTCACTCTATAGTGGTCTATAATGGTGTGTTTGTGTGCAGGAAAGAGCTGGTTGATCCATCTGGCCTTACTGAGGAACAACTAAAGGAGATTCCCTATAAGAAAGTAGAGTGAGTAATCCCTCCTATGCCTCATTCATGCTGACAGACTGTCATTGAAATGGCTTGGGTAATGGATATAATTGAGCAGCCTCAGAATTTAGGCCTGGAGAAATCTGTCGGTAGAATGCATGAGATTCTGGTTCCAAACCCAAGACAAAGGCCTGTCAAAGTATCTACAACCCTGTTTCCTAAAAAGTTGGGACACTATGAAATGTAAAAAAAAAACGGAATGACATGCCAATCATGTAAACTCCCTGTTTAATTGAACTTAATACAAAGACAACATATCAAATGAAATTGAAATTGAAAGCACAAATTGATGCAAGCAACATGATTCAAAAAGCTGGGATAGGGACATGTTCACCACTGTGTTGTATCACCTCTTCTTTTAACAGCACTCAGTTAGTGTTTGGGAAAAAACACTATATTTTACAATAACATTTTCTCAGTTTCAACATTTGATATGTTGTTTGTGTGCTATTTTAAATTAAATATAAAGTTCCATGCAATGCATTCTGTTTCTTTACATTTTGCGGTTATACATATATAAATGTATATAAAGATAATTAAGAGTACATAAAGATGTAGAAAGGAATTCTTTCCTAGGAAAAGAATTCTGTTTTAAAAGCGTCTGAAGTGGCTTTTACGAAAATCCCAACACTAATCAGTGGTACCTAGAAGCCATCTGGGAGGCTTTTCTACCATTCTAGGACTCCACTTCTACTGTAGATTGTAAGGCCGTCAATTTAAAGGTAACAAATAGTTCTCTTCTATCAGAGATACTGTAAATAGTGATCATAAATAATTTGTACTGCTGAACAGGATAAGCTGTAAGGTTTAAAATAGAGAGTCCCCATTGCCAAACTAGGTCATCTCTTCTGCTTCTTTGTATTCTTCACCACACAAAGGTGTTCATAATACAATATTAATAATTCAGTATGCTGCATCTCTACATCCATCCCTGGTGGGACATGCTATAAATCTAATGCTTTAACAGACTCTCAGTCTGTACAGTGCATTTGCACATCAGTGCAAGGAAGGATTTAGCTGCTCCGAAAACCCATCATGCAAAGTAACTGCTCGTATCTCATTGCAGAACCCAAGGTGATCCAATCCGCATCCGGCACTCTCATTCACCTCGGAGCTTCCGGCAGTACCGGCGCTCGCACTGCTCCGACGGCGAGAGGTCCGTCCTCTCAGAGGTCAAGTAAGTCTGGAGTCAAGCAATTTTGGTCTGTGCAGAGATCACATTTCCCTCCACAGGTCACTGATAGGGGACAAGAAACATACTGATCCAGTGGTGGAACACATTCACATCAACGTCATCACTGTCTGTTTATGTTTTTTTTTTTTATTATTCTTGTATTTTGACACCCACCCCTCACCCTCACTCCTCTGTAGCTCTCGAACTGATCTGGTGCCCCCACTCCCTGTCACCCGCACTGCAGACGTGCCCGGGTCCAGCACCTCCACCTCACAGGTCAGTCACACCCACTTCTGTTCCCTAGAGAAATGGTACCCAGTCCTGGTCTTGAAGTATTCCCACCTTCCACATGTTTTCTTTCCCTTATTTAAGTAGAGCAGGGTATCACTGGAAATCTTTCAATAATGATTTCTTAAACTGATTCCTGAACAATACTTTATTCAGTTATTTCTGTTATCTTCATATGTATAGTAACTAATACAGTCATCCAAAAAAAACCCACAAGTTCTGTTTTTGTTATATACTTTTATATACTTTTTAGAGACGTTACAAAAAAATCCATTTAAAAAATTCTAATCTAAAACTTGTAGATGTTAAACACTGTGTGGTGAGTTTTTCAGATGTGAAGGACTTCATTGACCTGGCTTGAAACAGTCACCCATATTTAGCAGGCTGAAGATTCTCCACAAGAGGTCACTATTGGCACTCAAGTAACTTTCCTGTTTTATAAGAGTGGTGCTTCACACTGCTGCAATTTAGCATTGCTTTTTTAGAATGGCAATGGGTCTCTACTGAATTGGGACTGGGAATGACTATACTAGAATACTAGCTCACATTCCTTCACCTACAAGTGTTTGTTTTGCATGGATTTATGCTTAGCAATTTCTTTCCATTCAAAATGCAATGAACCCTAAAATATATTGCAATGTATTTAGTCCTGGTTGTTGAATATACTGTATACTGTAGAATATACCATTTCCCCCTTGGAATACTTTCCACACAGCTGCAGATATTTTGGAAGATCAGGTCGTGGTCTGTGTGGATGTGGCAAGCGTTCTTCCAGACAGTGGGTTTAGGCAGATGACCAGTTGCTGGGAGGTGTTTTTATACAGTGGCTCAGAAATGCCTGTGTTTTTCTTGCTGCAGAAGAAGAATGGATCCAAAGACAACCTGTCAGAGAGTTCCGAGCAGGAGACAAAGAGCAGCGCCAAGGTGGTGAAGACTGCACATGGGCCTCGGACAAAAAACGAAACATGACTGTTTTCACCAAGAAAGGTTAGGAGTTGAGATGGACAGAAAGAGTCAAAAGTTGTAGGCATATACTGAGACCTGGAAGTATTCCGGAGTTCTAGAGGGAAGTTTTAAACAAACTTGGAACTCCTTTCTAAAGAATTCCACGCCATAAGTCTATAAAGACTCAGAAACTCCAAAAGAAATGGCACTGGGTTCTTGGAGTCTTGTCAATACGTCGACTAGCATCTCAATCAGTCAACTTTTTTTTTTCCAAACCATCCAACTAATCTGACAATCAAATGAAGGATAATGGACCATTTGTACAGCACATTCCGCAGTCTTTAAGGTTACATTGGCATTGTTGACACTGATTTTGAATTTTATACAGTATTAAATATTCTCAGACGCATTATATTACATGTGGAAATGATCGTGGAAAAAGCTTGTATTATCAATTTTTTTGTCCTCAATTGTTAGAATGACTCTGCTGTAGGAAATTTTGCTGCTGTATTCCTTTGTATTGTTTTTGCACAGTAACACGTTCTCGTCTTTCTTTGCTGTTACGAAAAATCATTGAACATGGTTTACTGTAGCTGAGCTGGAGACTCTTGTCAATAAAAATCCTTGTCGACAGCAGTTTTTTTGTTTTTGAATGCTCCTGGGTTTCAGTGTTGTGTACAGTTTACCACCAGTAGAGGGAGTTCCAGAACTGTTTGTATATCTGGCTTAATGGAACAATCATTCTACTCCTCTCGGACTGGACTCTAAGTGCTCTTTAGCAGACACTGACTTATTCAGTGGTCTTAAGAGGCCACTCACAAATAGAGGAAACAGCTACACATCTCTTACCAGAGATCCCATTTCTAATACAGGGAGCGTCATTTGCTAGGTATTAATATAAGGGCAAAGATAATATTATACAATACATAAATTGATCACCTCAAACATGAATAATTGTTTCATCTGAAGACTCTTCATCTGTAAGACCCTAATGACCTGAGATGGTTTTGGATGATGGCCAAATACTAGACATTTCACCATGTTCTAATCTGGAATTTAAGTATTTGTAAAGTGGCTGTGGACAGTATCCAATTCACTACAAGCTATAGAGGCATTTGATCCCATTTGGCTACCACTGGTACATGCAGCATGCAAAGTAATAATTCAGATTTATGGTCTTAAGCCCTAGATATGAGACTTGTATTAAAGTACAGGCTACTATACAGTATTGCCCAATGAACACAAGAGGAAACATGTTAATATCTGTTAGCCAAGTGCCTTAATCTCAACCTCACCACATGGTATTGATATTGCTTACTCATTGTGTGGCAACTAAGCTTTGTTTCAGTAACGTCTCTTGGTCGCTGTTTACTTTTATGCAAGCTATGCCCTCATCCAAACTTGATGGAGCACAGATTTAACATCCTTCAGTTTACTCTACAGTAGGAACATGTTTGATCTGGCAAAGTGAAAGCTTAAGATTTGTCTTGAGATTGAAGCGAAGGTGTGTTGTCTAAAATGACAGCTGGCAATGCTGCTTGTCCAGAAGATTGCAACGGTTCCCTGTTGGTCCAGCTCCCCTGGCCGTCCCTGACCATAATACACTGCCTACATCTGCAGCGAAGCTATATAAGCACTGGAGTTCTGTGTGTCATGGCACATTGCCAAGAAAAAAAGTATGCCAGATGCACTCGCTCACCTCGAAAGATTTTGAGGAGTGGAAGGGAGGGGGTTGGCCAGTAGGACTGTGATACTTTGCTTTGTGCATTGTGCAGGACTTTTTCTTTGCCACATGTGGAGCTTGTGATGTTGCATGACTGATCAAAAGCAAATCTGGCCTTCCCCATGGCCCTGGGCCCTATAATCCAACCTTCGAAGAACAGCATTCAAAAGATTTGCATTACACGGCCTTTCTTGGTCATATCAACAACGCGATACTCTTTGTTTTTTTTTCTTTCAAGAATGAACGACTCATAAACCTTGAAGCTATAACAGTTTACAGATGGTTTCAGCATAGCAGAGTCCAAGTTTAACCCTGTTTTCCAGAGCAGTGTTTCTGTCAATAAATACGTTTGGGAATGCAAACAATTTTATCTGCGTCTGGTGACCTGGAAAAATCCTGTGGGCTCTTGAGGACAAAAACCTTCAGCGCAGGGCCTCATGTAAACAGGATACTGTCTC
This sequence comes from Pygocentrus nattereri, assembly GCF_015220715.1. Lineage (NCBI taxonomy): Eukaryota > Metazoa > Chordata > Actinopteri > Characiformes > Serrasalmidae > Pygocentrus > Pygocentrus nattereri. Next base: position 9,936,178 of record NC_051228.1, on the reverse strand, counting down.
TTCCTGTGAGGAGACCTATTATCAAATTAGAGAACAGAATAGTCATTGCTCATATTGTCTTAAAGGGCTTTGTGTGTTCTGGCCATTGCATGTGAAACAGCATTACTTGCCTCAAAGTTATGGAGGCACAGCATTGTTCTGTGTCAGAGTTCTGTGTTATCCCTGCTCTAAATACCTTGATAACTGATCCAACTCCTCAGCTATTCATAGAACATTTAATTGTTTGAATCAGCTGTGTCAGTGCAGGGGAAACATCAATGGGTGTAGTCTTGTCGACCACCAGGACAGGGAATAGGAAAGCGAGTCAAGTCTTATGTAGAGTTAAGTTACACTTCATTGATCCATTTTAGAAAGGACATTAGTCATTTTGTTGCCTAAAAGTGCCCAGCTTGGCAGCAGCACAGCATGATCAGCAGTGGCGCCACCCGGTGGCATCAATTTGGTGCCTTGCCCAAGGGCACAACCTGGTGTACCCAACCGGTATTTGCCTTTGGCAACCTGGCATTTGAACCTAAAACCTTTTGGTTGCTGGCTCACTTCTCCTACAGCAGTTACCAAACCTCCTGGAGATCTACCTTCCTGCAGGTTTCACCTTGAACTCAAATCTAACACCTGATGCATCTAATCAAGGACAAGGCAAATGAGGCTTCTTTTCGGTACAGTCATAGAACTTAACTGGTGTATCTTTCAGTAACCCACAATCCTTTACATGTAGTACGTAACCATTAGAAATACAGCATAAAAGCAGCAAAATGCTGCTGCACCAGAGTTTGTGATGATATGCAGAATATACTTTGTTTTTAAAATTAAGATTTTATTATGTTGCATTAAGCTGTCTCAAACATGCCTGACTGATCACTGAAGAGGAGTCAAGCAAGGTGCTGGAGCCTATACCAGCAGTCATTGGGCAGAAGACAGGATACACCCTGGACAGGTTGCCAGTCCATCGCAGGGCATTCCACCAATCATTCTCCTCCAAAGGCCTTGATATGCTGAACTTTCAGGAGGTGGTTTGGTGACAACTGCTCTAAACAGTCATTGATCCAGAGCTATAGTGATCTCAATTAACTAAAGGAAACTGAATTATGTAGGAGGGTAGATGATAAGTAGCAGAGATGGAAACCCTGGCATTACACCAGTGGTTGCCAACTCTGGTCCTGGAGTACCACTGCCTTGCATGTTCCTCCCTTGCCCTAACACACCTTTTTACACTTAAATGTGAAGGGCAGGGGTACTTTATCATCAAAGAGGGGAATTACTGCTTTAGACCATCTGATCCAAGGTGCTCAGCAAGATCGAACTTGGCGGCATCTTTCTATATCTCTTGTCAAGCCTTGCAGAGAGCCAAAGTCATCTTAGACGCTTCGGTTCGTGTGTGACATCCAGAGAGGCCCTCATTGGATTACTTTCTCCTCTCAGTTATAATGGGACATGCATCTGTTTAGGAGAATAAGTCTTGACTTTTTTAAAGCAGGCTTTCCAGCTACTGGAGAAGGAGAGCACCAGGTAGGAGAGCTGAAAAAATTCTTGATTATGGATTAGGCATGTGTTTCGTGTTCTTGCTCCATTTTCTTTTCATCATGAATAAAGCTCTGTCTATCCATGCTGTTTCAGTGCCTCTGTTTGGAAATGACATGGCTTCTTCTGCAGGACAAATCACACTTGGTATGCTTTAATCAAGACTTTTACTGCTGCAACTAAATGTGGCTGATATTATTTAGCCTTTGGCTCTGCAGTTGCCCAGAAAAGGCCATTAACTGGGAAATGGGACACCTTATCAATTCCACTTCAAGTTGGTTAAAAGCATTAATGTTATGTGAGCATTTAACACACAACAGGTAACTCAGTGGTGATGAAAGGCCTTTTGTGGCAGTGAGATTTTGGAGTAAACTGAGAAGCTGGGGTACAACGATTTTAACCCAGAAAGCAAAGCTACACGTTTGGTCAAATTCAATAGAGGTGAACACGAGTTTTTCGAAGCATATAGGATCTTAATCCTCAATTTCATATTCAAATCTGTAGAGATCCTCAGTGGCAGACCTTCTAAGCCAAAGGGCAGGCTTCAGGCTCCCCCTCGATTCAAAGGGGCATTGCAGCCTAAAACTAGGATTTAACATATGTAATATTCTGTAATGCAGCACTGCCTCCTCAGCCTCACTGGTTTCAAAGAATTCACAATTTGTATTTTTGTTCCTCCATATTCTTTCACCACAGCATGCATTGCAGCCATGTGGAATACACCCCGTCGTTATAAAGGAATGCACCGATGTAAAGGATCATAAATCCAGACATGATATTTGGGTAACATCCTGCTCCCCTGTATCCACCCCAAAATGCTTACCGTTTTTCTTAAGTTTCCCCCACCTTCAAGATGGATTATCTGGAGGGGGTTTTCCTAGTCTTTAAACCTCAGCACTACTGTGGGACTGCCACAGGAAGCAATTAGGCATGTTTACAACAGATGGTTAAATTTTTCCTTTTTGCCTTGACCTTTAACGCCTGAATACAAAGGTGTATACGATGGAGAGAAAGTTAAATAAATATGTTTATGAATAGTGGCAATCTCCAAATTGTCAAAACACATCAAGTAACATCTGTGGAAAAACTGAAAGACTGGGATGCCAGTGTAAACAACTAGCTTACAGAGTTCCAAGCTGCATGAGCAGTTTGAGGTCAGCGAGGTATTGCCCAACTAGAATTTCCTTTGCAGCAGTTTCCATGTGATTACAACTGTGAAAAGGTTTCTTTTCCAGCAGAAATTCTCTACAGAGGTTTGTCTAATGAAGCCAATGCATATTTATGACCTTTTTCCACTGTACATTACAATACTTCAAAGTCTACAATATAACAAAGCATGAGTTGGATATTAAACAAAATGATTTAGTTTGACTGGAGTGGTCATATGGTATTAATGATTCCTCATATTTGAAACAGATAAAACAGTCCAAAAACACAATGAGAGCTTGCATATTTATTCAACTACTGGTTAAATTGCCAAAAAAGTACTTATACAATACAGAGTGCATCATTATCAATCACAAGCCAACTTTTTTTTTTTTTTTTTTAAACACACCAATAGTTATTACATAGTATCTCAACATACTACATCAGACCCTGCCTAAGCTACTCGCTATTTACAAGACAGCTGGCATACCTAATCTATGTGAGGAAACTCAAAAAGAATTAGTATCAAGATGAAAAACAAAACGCGGAAAGCATGCTGTTGATATGCCATCAGCACTAGGGAAGGTCTAAAGCAAGCTGGGAAGGTCCCCACTATAGTGGAAAAAAAATGGAAGACAAAGAAACTAATGTGGGCTTTCAAGTTGGTCGTTGAATTAGGATTGTTCAAAAGTATATGTTAACTGGAAGCAAAGACAAAACTGCAAATACTGCAGGACAGCACTTTGCTACTGAACTACCCAAAAGAATAAATATAAAGCTTTTTGGTTCTATCCTCAAAAGAACTCACAACTCACTTGTTAAAAATGTCAGTTAGACTATCATTTATCAGTGCTACATTATTTGTTTGTTTTTTTTTTTTAGCTTGGAAAAAAGCATGATTGGATTGTGTACCGAGTGGTAGGGTCTCGTGCACAAGGCCACGTGGAACCCCGAGAAGCATCCAGTAATTACCAGCTGGTGAAGAGTGTGCAGCAGATTGGGAACCCTGAACCTATCAATGGTGGCAACTCCACCGAATAAGATTTCTTAGATGGATACGCTTCAAAAAAATGTTTATGCTGTCCACCAGTCATGCCCCTTACTCTCTACTGCTGTTGGGCAGTCAAGCCATCCGGTTAACAGACAAATCCTGTCTGGCGGATTAACCCTCAGGTAGACACAACAGACATTGCTGTTTCCCTGGGTAAATGGGCATTTTTCACCTTAAGCAGGAGAAAAGAGACGCCTCGAAAGAAATCGCCTTTCTGCCACTGTAACTTTGCAAAGACATTCAAAACAGCAACAACATCTACGTACGCGGAGATACCGTTTCTGATTTCCTGTGTACTCGATTTAAGTTATTAAATGCAAAATTGTGCAGATACATTCCAAGACGGATCCTTGACGCTACTACATCAAGGAGGAAGAGCTCACAGATGGTTTGCTAGTTTGCTATTGCCAGAATGCCTAGTCTAACTACCCCTTCGTACTGACTCGGAACCTTAAAGGGAAAACATTGTTTGATTGCAGTTTTGTGATTGCTCCCGCTGTCTTTACGATCATAATTTTGCGCAAAAGATCGTCTCCTCAAAGAAAACTGTTCCTCGTGGTCTTTAGTTAACGTCCATCCTTTGAAATCCAATGAGAAAGCCACACAGAAACAACAGGGGGCGGGGGAGAGAGTCAATCCAGACCAAGTTACGATAACCATACAACGAAGAACCAACACCTTCTCTGAACGCGAAAATACGAAATAAAAACCCATCTTGGCTACCTTACCAAGTAGCAGATTAAAGACCAAAATAGCACCATTCATCAGTGTCTCAAATCCGTGGCAGCATCTCAATCACTTACCACAAGGAAACGATGCATTTTCTACAGCTACTTCTATATCACAACGCACATGATTACACTTTAATATACTCGCAAAGAAAAAGAAAAAAAGAAGCAAAAACTTTAAACAAAGCAAAGTTAAAAAACAACAACAACAACAACAACAACAACAAAAAATAAAATTATGTACTACAAAGCATCTAGTAACTGCATGGAAATCGGGGACTCTTAGCCTCAGTAAATACTGTAGAGTGTGAGAATATAGGCTTTGTTTCTGCAGTTTAGTGTGTGGAGACAGATCAATTGCTGTAGTGTGGAGGCATGGGTGGGACTTGAAATGAAGGAGGGAACCAGGAACAGAGGGACCGCCTAATTTGATTAAATCCAGGTCCAGCAGAAAGAAGGTGTTGGGTTGTGTGCTGGAAGAGAAAGTTTATTTGACTCATGAACATATTTGCCCATAGCAATGTTACCGTAAATATTTGAAAGAGGAAACTGGTAGGGGTGAGCGTCAAGTCAAATGTCTTTGGTGGGTCCACAGAGACAAACGTAACGGTACGAACACTGAAATAAACGAAAAAACAAACCAAAAAAGGATCCTACTTTGTGGGGAAGTGGATAAGTGGATGACATGCTGCTGCAAGTTTTCTCGGCCCCAGGGGGGCCGCCTGTGGAAGTCGTAAACATCGCAGACGCGTGGGTCTTTACAGCTCCGATCGGTCAGGTCTGTCACGAGGTGCTTTGTGTCATTTGGCATAACTCCGTCTCCTCCAAAGGACATTAACATATCATCAAGGCTTAGAGTCCCAAGCATTTCTAACATATTAAATCACACAGATGGGGACGTCATCCCCAGAGTCATAATTCATCTTTACCACATACCATAAAAAAAGAGGATATACACGATTTAGAAAACAAAAAAAATTGTATACTGGGGATCTCCCCGCCCCTTCCTCGTTCAGTGTTATTGGAGAGACCATTTCTATCCTACATCAGACGGAAGGAATGTTGATTTTTCTCGGCAGCTCCCCTTCATCCTGGTCAGCTCAGGGACCCAGCTGTCAACCCTAAGAGAGAAAAGAATGAATTAGGCCTGTCACAAATACTCGATAACATTTATCTTCTTGATAAATCTGCAATCATTAGTTGACAATTTGCATAACTATGCATACAGTTGAATGCAAATGTTTGGGCTCCCATGGTCAAATGACGTTTTCTTGATGAAAATAATTTGACACTGTTCATCTGCTGAATTTAACATAATGGTAAATGAACAAAAACAGGCGCCTGCGTACAACTTTAAATTCTCCAATCAGATTCTCTTACAGTAAGAAACTTTTTAAGGCTTCATAGTTCCTTTTTCCTATGATGTTCTTCTATGCATGGTATGTTATTTTTCTGCTTCATATTTTTTATTAAATTTATTATTTATTACCCAGTAATCATCAAAACAATTGGTGGATGCCAGTGGTATCTAGGGGCTGCACAAAAAAAATTGTACTAAAATTACTCAAAATAATTTAAGAACATTGTAAATTTTGCAGGCCACAGTAGGGCTGCAGCGCCGACCACAATGGGCACATCACCGCCATAATTTGGCATTTTTATTTCTCCTGAGAGCACAGACAAATGAAGCTTTATATCAGAAGCATTAACCACAACGCTTCTCCGCTGCGCTGCTGCTGCTTGTAAAAAAGCCCATGTGTTTAAGTCTAGTTTCTGCTGTTTGCCATGAGCTGCGTGCCATTAGAAGCATGGACAAAATACTCCTGCAGCATCTGTCACTGTTTAACTAAGTCAGCTGATTGCTAAATGCACTTTGGCTGTGGTATCACACCCCGACATCTCTGTGCTGAAAATTTGCCACTGCAACAGCCTTAACGAAGTACTTTAAAAGGGCCCCCATCACTGAAAAACAAATTCTGAGAAATAAGAAATAAGAGTTTGAAGTGGTATGTAAACTCTTAAGGTTTTAAAATGGTACCACTCAATCTTGCCCTTGCATATATGAACCTACTGAGCTTACAGCAGGTTTGCCCCGCCTATTCAAGCTGAAGTTATAGGGAGCATTTCAGAAGGAACTGCTTTTTTTTTTTTTTTTTTAAAGAGGCACATTTTAAAATATATGGGCAATCAAAACAGAGTCGTATAGTCAGTCTTAAAGGCAAAGTAGTAAAATAAGCCTGTTTACTTCTAAGAAATAACAAGAGCAAGAAAAAACAAATATGACTTTTTTGTACACAAACCCCCACAAACAGCAAAGTAAACACTGGGGACAAAAAAAATTATTTGTAGGTCAGAGACATGTCAAGCAGTTGTTCTTCAAACAATTGGGCAATTATTTTAATTATTTTAAAGTATACATTGTTTTATTTATTATAATTTGTTTCAACGTGGGAAGTGATTTTAAAGAAAAGAAACAAAAATAATCTGACATGGACAGTATTAATGGCACCCCTTTTCAAATCTTTTGTTGCACACCCTTTAGCAGCAACAACAGCCTCCAAACATTTTGGTAGCTGTATACAAGCTTCTTCACCTGTCTATTGGAAATTTGTCCATTGCAAACTTCTCAAGCTCTTGAATGTCTGCAGGGTGTGTCTTCCCTATGGCAGATTTCAGCTCTCTCCAAAGATTTTCAATGGGGTTGAGATCAAGACTCATTGCTGGCCTGTTTAAAACACCCCACTTCTGCCTTTGCAACCAGTCTGTTGTGCTTTTTTGATGCATCCTTTGGGTTGTTATGCTGGAGGACCCATGATCTTTGACCCAAACCTAGCTTCCTTAAACTAGGTAGCACATTTCGTTCTGAAATGCTTTGATAACCTTCCGATTTCATTATTCCTTCACTTTGCTTAAGGCTTCCAGTACCTGAGTCAGCAGAGCAGCCTCACAACATTATGAATCCACCACCATCTTTACCTATAGGCAGGGTGGTGTTGTGTGTATAAGCTTCATTTCATCTCCTATAAGCAAATTGCTGGTCTGCGCTGCCAACAAGCTCTATTTTTGTTTCGTCTGTCCACAAAACATTTGCCCAAAAGGATTGTGGTTTATCTAGGTACATTTTCACAAATATTGGTTGTGCCTTCTTATGTCTTTCAACAAAGAAGTGTTCCTTGGCTTCACCCATAAAGTCCTTCTGGGTTTAGTGTGTGGTGTATGACACAGGCTCAAAGTGTCACTTATCATTCTTGTGTTCAGAGATTAATAGCACTTCTGAGGCTCTCATACAGCTCTCATGCTCACCTTTGTGAAAAGGGATCAGGGAAATTGGCCTTTTCACGCGCTGAAGTCATTATTCATTGGTTAATTCAAGTCATGTGAGTCCTCATGTATCACAGGTGATTCTAATTTCTAATTTATCACAGGTAAGTCTAATACTTCTATCCTTTTAGGTCTCTGGCTTTTTTTTTTTTTTTTAACTGTATTTCTTTACCGTCAGCCGTTGTGTACCGAGCATAAACGTATACTGACCAAAGATGCTTCACAACACTTTTTGGAGACATGGTACATTGTGTACTTAAAATCTCAAGGTGCCAATAATGGTAGCCACAACTGTATTATGCATGTTGCGCAGTATGTTGAATTTTGCGGTGCAATTCAGTATTAGTAAATTAAGTATTAATTCAGTAAATATGCATATTGTTACTTACACAACAGGCAGGTTAAAGAATTGTAAGTGATCTTGATTCTAACCCAAAAAAAAAAAAATCATGATTCCCATTTAATTGGGAGTCATGCCATTCTTGTTGCTTTTACAGAGCATCCTCCAGCCTAATGCCCATTTTATCTTAACTGTATGCCCTTTGCTGTAGCATCAATGCTGCAACTCACCTAATGGGATCCACCATTGCTGCTGTTAGTTTGATTCAGAAGCAGGAACCTTGAAGAGAAACAGCAGCACCATGTGAATGAGTACTGATGAAAACCCAGAATGCAGCTGAATGACATCATACTCATGTTAATAGCAATATGCATCACAGCTATACATTTCTTTCACATTCTTAATGTATGAAAAAGACCAAAATAAGGCAATAATCAAACCCAGTGCCTTGAGGTGGGGTATTATTTAATCAGACATTTTTTTTTAATTCTAATTTTACAATAAATAATTAAATGATAATAATATTAATCAGGTCCAGGTCTGCAACTCCCTCAATCATCCGCCATGATCTGCAGCATAACGGTCCTGAGCGCTCCAGCTGATTGGGCACGGTTTAGGAGAATGCATTTATTTCTGAGGCAAGCATGCTCTGTCACAATAGTGGGGCCAGGCACCTGCTCAAATCCCTTCTATTCCACTTCCCTGACTGCAGCTTGGAGCGCCTCCAAGTCCAGTCAAATGAGGTCACATTCCCTCCTCCCCCCCAAACCCGCCACTGTGAGCGCGCCCAAACCCGATGAACCCTCTGCCTGCTGCAGCGCAGACGGATTCTGGAAAACACGCCCCTACTGACACAGCTCCAGCTGAGTGAGAAGGCAGACCCCAGTGCTGACTCCAAGACCGACACTACCTGGTACAGCTGCAGACCCAGACTGGAAGAAGAGAATATCCTTACAATAGGGTATATACGTAGACCAAGCACAACTGAATTATACTGGTGGTCTACTGCCAAAACTCACCAGGATTTGTGCAGTGATCACCAGGTCCACCATGAAAATATCAACAATCCTGCTGATAGCAACTGTAATAGCATCTTAATATAGTACCACAGGACAATATTCTGCATTGTGGACTTGAAATTAAAGTAAGAATAACAGAAAAGGAGAAGGCTTACCATGATTGTCTGCACAAACAGCTCTTGCACTGCAGTGGATTAAAGGAGAGAACACTGCCAGACACAAAAAAAGAGAGAGACGGGTGGCTCATGAAATGGCTGGAACTGAACTGAAGGAGACTATGCAGAGGTTTCAGGCATGCCCTTGGTGTGGGCACTGAGAATTTTAAAATTGGGTGGGGGGGGGGTGGGGGTGACTGCAACAACTACCCTGCAAAAAAAAGGAAGAAATAAAAGGGGGGACATGTCCATTTGGTAAACCGGATGCATGACTTCATCTATCCCTGTAGCTGCCTAAATTTAGGACGGTGCAATCCATGCAACCAACAGCTGCTGGAGCCTCACAAATCAGCAGCCAAGACAAGACAAGCCTCCCTGTGAGGAGTTGGAGAACGAGAGACTGTAAAACACGAAGCTTCTTTATTCGCCAGCGTCTTGTTGCAGTTTTCCCGTTCCACCTTAAATGGTGCAGCAGTGACATTCTGGTGCCTGGGGCACCATTTAAGGTGGAACGGCAGAATTCGAACTGGCGAATAAAGAAGCCGACTTCAGCCAAAATGCCAGTTTCTTCTTTTTTCGAAGGAAATAAGGGGGTTTGTGGGTCGGAGACAATTTCATATCGCGTAATCCAACGCCATCGTCGTCTTTCACCAAAAACAGGAATTTAAAATTCGGGTTAAACTGAGGCGACTGACTGACTGACTGACTGTGTGCTTGGCTGCCTCTGCCACTCTGGCCAGCTGATGAAATTAGACTGTCTGGCACATATTGTGTTCACCTACAAGCACCGGGTAACTTTGCACTTTGGTTACTTGTATGAGAAAAGAGTGCAAGAAAAATCTATATTATTAGCAGAAGGGCCACATTAAACCGCTGCTAACCGAATTCCGCATACCAGCTCCGGTTAGCTGACAGGAATTTCTGCTCTTCTGTTTTAACTCTGCTAGCTAAAGCGCTAAACTAGCTTAACGTTCTCTGAATATTCTCGTTAAATACGCGGAAATTACGAACAGCAAGACCGCCCGTTACCTCGAACAGTTCGGTCGAGGTAGTCGAAAGTCACCGCTGTGCCAGTTATGGCAGTTTTAGCTCAAAGCCGTGACTTTATGCTCTGGAACAAGATTCACGAACAAAGAAGCGGCTAGCCAGCTAGCTCGCTAACTTGGCTAGCGACACCAAAACGGCGGTTATAATATATGTAAATATATATTGTGGCTTCAGCAACTTATGAAAAGTATAAAGCGGGTTAAATAAATATTTAGGAGCCTTTTTAATATGCTAACTAGGTTTGTCCGTATTCAGGGCTGTTCATACGGTCAAACGGACGTCTAGCCTGACTTATATATGCTGTCTGTCTGCATGGCTGCTGACTGCAACTACAACTGGGCAGCGCTTATTTGCCTTATTTGACCCACCGCTCCTGTCAGTGAATAAATAAATTATGCCCTGCCTACAGAAAGTCAACCAGCGCTAAATTTCTAACTTGCCGTGAAATAAGTTAACGTTAACCTCTCTAGTCTACTGCAATTTCATATGCAGTCGTGAACTTACAGTTCAGTGCCTTTGTTGTCCTCTTTTCACCCGAAGTTTCAGAGAAGCAGACCTGCACGGCGAGCGACCGAGGGCTTTGGAAATTGCCGTGAGTTAACGGTAGTTTAAACGCGGCCCCGCGGCAGGAGGAGAAGACCGCTCTCCGCACAGAGCTGCACGGAGAGCCGGTCAGGGAGCCCACCGCCAGTGCGCCTACTTGGCTACTAACTACATTCAACAATGAGCTAATTTTGACTAGTACGAGTGGCATGGGGCCAAGCCCCCCATTTCGGCAGCACTGCAGCCCGGGCTAGACTGCTTAGTCGACAGTCGGCGGTGGGCAGGATCGACAGTTCCTCCTCCGTCTGGAGGCGAAGGGCGCACCGCCAGCGTCCAATCAGAGGGCCGAGTTCCGAGCGGAAAACGATCCGATTGGACCACTCGCTTCTCCTCTCGCCAATGACGACACGGAAAAGGGGGTAACGGTTCTTGCGTCCTATTGGTCAAAACCGACGAACCACTGACCATTTGTCTTTCAGCAAGGAATAACTGTTCGATATTTGCATAGTTTATAAATCGTATGCTGCATCCAAAATCACATACTGTTATTCTGATTAGTATGTCAAAACTAGCTGGCCACTATTTATCAGTACAGTATGTATAGTATAGTTTATTAATTAAGTAATTAAAAAAATGATTTAGGGATTTTAATTCTATGAAAGGCACCCTCTGCAAACAGATCTTAGTCAGTTCCATTCACGTAAACATCTTAAATATGTTCACAACCCCACCTTCTCTGGGCTTCCCTGCTGTATTACATAAATATATTTTCAGCATAGCTGAAAGCACAAACATGCAGGTCCAAAAGACACAGTTCATCTCCGGTTTGCCAGCAGGCAAGCTGTCCATTTACTCTCTGTATTATCCATAGTATTCAAGTCAGCAGAGGTATCAATATTAATATTTTTGCATTACATTAAATGTTTATTTGTTAGTAATTGTAAGCATTCATTCCTTAAATCAGAGTGATCGTGTCAAAGCATATCTATGGCTAGACTGTATCAAAAACTAGGTTATTCCAGTAAGGGATTTCTCTGCAAAGACAGTCACTGAAGTCCATTAGTCTGTATTTCTCAGTAGTACTATGTGCATTGATGTAAACCCACGCTTTCAACTCCAAACTGCCACCAGCAGTTTGCAGCCGGAATTACACTCAACCTACAATGTCTCCAAGCAGAGGGTCATGTGAGGTAGCCTGAACGAGTTTAAAGGGATGTTTGGCACATTATGTCCCATTATGAAAAAAGCGAGGTATCCTTTCTTCTTTTCTCTGTTTGTGCTAGCATTCAGAAGGTTTGATCTCGTGTGCTAAGCTAGCCAGTGGTGAATAGTACAGTAATCATTTTATGGAAGTATTCATTATGTATCAGTTTTACAGACAGAGATTAAGCTTAGTCCTGGACTACACAGAATGGAAGTTCAAGTGAAAGCGAAATATAGTTCAGGACTAGACTTAATCCATGTCCAGGACCCTATATGTCATGCTCAATGATTTAAACAAATTAGATCATTAGGTTAGCTGCCATAGACCTCTGAAATTTGAAATGAAATGAAATGGAAATGAAAAATCTCAGCCTGTGATAAACAAAATGCCCAAAATGACAACGGAAGGCAGGCAACCTCATCAAAATACCCAATACAATCATGATCAAGGTTTGCCAAAAATGGGAGTTAAGTTTCACAAGGTGCCAGTCAAGTTCCACACCAAACTCGCTCATCCATGTCTTTATGGACCTTGCTTTGTGCACTGGTGCGCAGTCATGTTGGAACAGAAAGGGGCCATCCACAAACTGTTCCCACAAAGTTGGGAGCATGAAATTGTCCAAAATCTCTTGGTGCTGAAGCATTAAGAGTTCCTTACACTGGAACTAAGGGGCCGAGCCCAACTCCTGAAACACAACCCCACACCATAATCCCCCCTCCACCAAACTTTAGACTGGGCATAATGCAGTCAGACAAGTACCGTTCTCCTGGCAACCGTCAAACCCAGACTGGTCCATCGGATTGGCAGACAGAGAAGCGTGATTCATCACTCCAGAGAACACGTCTCCACTGCTCTAGAATCCAGTGATGGCACTTTACACCACTGCATTTGACGCTTTGCATTGCGCTTGGTGATGTAAGGCTTGGATGCAGCTGCTTGGCCTTGGAAACACATTCCATGAAGTTCTCTACACACTGTTCTTGAGCAAATCTTATTTGAGAAGTGATTAACTCTGCAGAAAGTTGCTGACCTGCGCACTATGCGCTTCAGCATCCATTGACCTCATGCTGTCATTTTACGTTGCTGTCATTTTTGCGAGTTGCTGTCGTTCCCAATCGCTTCCACTTTGTTATAATACCATTGACAGTTGACTGTGGAATATTTAGTAATGAGGAAATTTCACGACTGGTGGCGTCCGATCACGGTACCACGCTGGAATTCACAGAGCTCCTGAGAGCGACCCATTATTTCACTAATGTCTGTAGAAGCAGTCTGCAGGCCTAGGGGCTTGGTTTTATACACCTGTGGCCATGGAAGTGATTAGAACACCTGAATTCAATTATTTGGATGGGTGACTGAAAACATTTGGAAATATAGTGTATGTTTGGATGCCAAGCATGTCTTGGCTGATGGAGTACATCTGGGGTAAGTGGGAAATTGTGTAAATTAGATTTTTTAGACAAATTAGGCAAATTTTTTTTTATGTATCTGAATATGAATCAGCAATTTTCAGTCTATTGTTTGGCACACATATAAAATATTGGATGCAATGTTTCTCAGCATGTACTTCCACCATAGTAAAAATGAGTGAGCAAATGCATCCTCCTACACACACACACACACACACGTCTTTTATTAAAAAATAAAGGAAACTGCAGTAAAATCTGTCTTGAAGTCTAACAAATAATTCTGGAAACATGAGGTCTGTTGCCACAATGTCTTTCTGTTGTCATTCTTGTTTGCTATAATGATAAAATATCCTTAACCCAGCCCCATAATCTGGTGATCCACAGATTGACTCCAAGTTCTGCCAAGTACTGGATCTCAGGGGTGAGCATTTTTCGGCAGAGCTCGCTGTACTTCTGGTCAATGTTGGTCCTCAGATTATATCCCAAAATAGAGCTTTCTCCCAGCGGCTGCCAGGGCTTCATGCTTTGGTCCCTTATGTCTCCCTCCTCCACCGCCATCCCGCCGTCGATGCAGATGGCCGACATCTCCGTGTTCCTCCTGCGCAGTTCCCGCACGTCCCTCTCCATCCGCTTCCTGCCGTAGGCGTCCACCTTGGCCCACAAAGTGGTGTTAAAGTGACGATACAGCTTCCAGTCTGCACCGTTCCAGTCACGGGCCTTGGCTGTCTGTTCAGGCGTGAGCTGGGATACACTCGCATCTCTACGTGCATTGAGTTTAAAAAACAGCAAGTCGTCCATCTGCCAGCAGAGGGCGTCCTTGAGCAGAATGAGTGACTCTTCAAAGTGCTCAGAAATCAAGACCAGCTGGAAACGCTCGGAAACAGCCTGGATGGCCTGATCCACTGCTGGATCTTCTGGCCCCAAACTGTTGTCGTAGCCAAGGTCAAAAAACTGCAAGTTCTTAAGATAATAGGAATGGAACCCATCTTGGCTAAAGTAGCGGTTTGGCTCATTCAAAAAGGCACTTAATTTGTCCTCCCCCTGAATCCTCCAGGTTAGGGGTACCACCTTCTTGTAGTAGTGGAAGGACGACTCAAAAACCAGTGCTGGATCTCTGAGGATGGTGAAGAAGAAGGCGTTTTGTGGAAGGAGAGCCTCAACCTCGGGCACATTGAAGCGCATGTGGTTGCAGACTATGTTGAAACAGGCACCTGGGCTGTAGTCTTTCACTTGCATGCGGTCGAAAGGAGCTGGGTAGAAGAAGTCATTCCGACCGTTGGGGAGAGCAAACTTCAGCTGATTTCTCTCGCCAAAGCGGAGGAGGATGTTCAGGACGGTACTGCCTGCCGTCTTGTGGGTCTTCAGGAACATTAGGTTCAGTTTTGGTGTGCAGCGCTCCAACTCTCTAGTGCCCCGGGACAGATAGGAGTTCTGTCCTTGCATTGTAGGTGTTTGATATGTACATGAAGGAGTCACTGGAAGTCTGAGGGTAGATGAGAGAGGCAGGTTACACAGCTGCTGTTTACTGTTTGTGAAGGTTGTGAGTCATCAAGGTCACTAAACAGTCTATAAGTGTGGTTACCAGTCATGATCCTGGTGAACTCCTGTCCTGCATATCCTAGTGTATTTTGCACACTTCACCTTGGGAAGTGCTTGTTCATTAACTGATGCATTGGTTGCATAAGGTACAGTCGTATGTAAACGTTGAGGCACTGTGGTCAAATTTTTAAGTGGTACAGAGAACACACATCTACACATTTAAATGCAGAATTACTGTTTTAATCTGTGAATTTAACATATCGGGGGGAAAAAAGAAAAATACAGTCCACATTTTTTTAAATTTAGCAAATAAATCGCTGTTGTTGTGACAAAACTTTGTATCTCCAAAATGATAACTTTACAGGAGAAGAGAAAAACCTACTTTACTTTCAAGGTAAGTCATTGGAACCAGACATCTTTCCAAGACATTTTGGGCTGTTTCTTTTGGTCCATTCTTCGTGAAATTTACACAACAGGACAACAGTCATTTTCAAATTGGGTAAAAAAACTGAAAAACAACAAAAATGGAGATACAAGGTTTGTGCCGACAAAAGGGAAATAGAACTTGCGCACTAAAATTTGCAGACAAAGGTCATATTTCAGTGTATTCCCTGCAGAGGATGTGTTAACTTGTTTTCACTTAGGAAACTAACAAAACATGTCATCTGACCAGGATGTTCAAACTTTTTAATTCGACTGTATATCACAGCATTGAAATTATTCATCTATGTAGGGCATAGGTCTATACTCTAAAAAATAAAATAAAAGGCTTTTTTAAGGAACCAACAATGGTTCTTCCTTTATCATAGTAGTAAATTGAGGTAAACGGACATGCGGTATCATCTTGAAGATGACTGATTACCACTCATCGGGTGATTTGAATTAATGAAACCTCTCTATTTGCTACTACGATACAGATCCAAGCAATGCCACGCAAGAACCACTGTAGCTTCCCTAAAGACGCTTTTAATTTATGGTTCTTTACCTAAATATTTCTGTACATTTTTGAGATGTATGAAGGTGAAGAAGCTCCGGTAGAAGGAACAGTTCTTGGCTTGGACATATGGTTCTAGGAAAAGACTTTAACAGTTTACAAAAATGGGCATTTAAAGAACCAACCACTGAAAGGTAACCCAAAGTGGGTCCTCTGTGGCGATGCTCCAAAGAACACTTTTTGCCCCTTTATTATCATAGCAAATCAAAATGGCTGTATTTGATCCTTAGCAGATAGTCTTGACGAATCAAATCACTTGCAATGAGTGGTGAGCAGACATCTTCAAGGTTATACCGCATGTCTGTTTATTGATTTACTCCTACAATAATGGTGCAGAAAAGGGTTCTTTGTAGGAATGCCATAGAAGAACCACTTTTGGTTCCCTAAAAAGCCTTTCAAGAGGTTTTTTATAACAGTGGATCCCAACTCAGTCTTAAGGAAACCTCAGGCAGTCTACAGTTTTCCTTCACACCTGTATATTGCATGTTTATTTGGAGCAAAAATTTGGACCATCTGGGTTTCCTGAGGACCAGGCTGGGAACCACTGTTCTACACCAATTAAAGGTTTTTACTTGAACCATACATCCAAGGCAACAACCTTTATTCTTAAGACTGTGGTAGAATGGTATGATCTTGAAGTGTGGTGGTCAAACATCTTCAGGACTGTACCACACATCCTGTTACTTTTATGTCTACTGCTAGATTCTACTTATTATTTTAGCTTTCCTCCACAGTACGTTGTTTGAAACACTGACGTTCCATTTTGAGGATAAAGTTCATCTGTGCTTCTATTTCTTTGTGACTTCTTCTGTCATTTCTGAGAACTTTATTGACATACCTTTGTGTGCTGGCCTGGAGAGCAGGTGTAGAAAGGCAGTACAGAACCATTGTGATGCAGGTGAATAGGAACCCCAGCATGAACTTTTGTGCGCCTGACTTGGACAGGTGATGGGACATGTTTCCACCCTCTCGCCGACCTGATTCCTGGAAAGCTATTAACAAATAAACAAACAAAAACTTTCAGTAAAGCCATGATGATCATGTCATATAAGTGATAACCCGTGACCTGCCATGATCTCATAAATGTGATATGAAGCATATTCCACCTGATTTCAATGTGTAGGTGGAGAGTAACAGAGAGCAAATACTCCACTACTGTACTACTTCATCATAATGTTTAGGAATATATACGTTAACTTATTTCTTTCCCATTTTGGTACTTTTTCCTTTGATTTTTCAACACCAAGAGATTAACTTTTAACTCCATTGTGTCAATCTGTCATATTTGTCCTCTGGTGAGATTGTAAACTTCATGTCTAACGTTGAGTGACGACCAATAGTTAACTTTTATTTTTGAAATGTGAATCATTTTTAACACTATGAGGTTTTGGGACAGAAAACAAAACAAATGTAAATATATACTGCATGTAGATTTACCTTCACATTTAGGTAAAGACTGTAGTGTAGGGCAGTGTTTCCCAACCCAGTCCTCAGGGCCTACATTATCAATGTGTTATGAGTTAGGTTGGAGCAAACATGTAGACCGTTTGGTGCCCTGGGGAATTGTGTTGGGAACCACTGGTGTAAGGTATATAAATAATGCCTTAAGCATATTTTAGGCAATTCAGGTGTACTAATATAAGCTCTTTCCTAGAGTTTCACATCTAGGTCACTTGGCTGGATTGTTTGGCAAAAGTTGTGATTAGGAAAGACATTGATAAAAAATACTGAAGTGAGCATAAACAAGCTGTATACTGAAAAAGCGCTCCAGTAATTACTTTGACTTGCTTTAAGTTAATATTAGCATTACAAAAAGATGGTTCAAGCTTTCACTGGATTTACTGGCTAACGTTGCCTACACTAACCCATTAGTTTACCCTGAACATTAGTCAAAGTCAGTGTCAGATTTACTGTCATTCCTTTCCACAACAGATGAGGTAAGGAATGAAAAATAGTTCCTCCAGGACGCACTGCTACATTTAGCACAGAGCAGTGACAGAAAACAGTACAAATAGGCAGAATATACAGACAATAAACTGTACCATGAAATAGTTTGAACACCCCCAGTCAAAGTGACATATTTTGTTGTTTTTTTAAGTGAAAAAAGTTAACACATCCTCTACACTGTTAGAAACTAAATCATCAAGGTGCAAACAATTTAAATGTGCCCTCAAAGGCACAACAGTGGTTTTAAGGTCCAATTTTGTAGCTTTAATAGGTTTTTCCCAGTTTTTCACATATTTGTACCTTTTCATAACATTTTTTTTAAATCTTAGAAAATATCATTTCAGTGGATTATGGTTCAGTTATGTTCCCTGACTAAAGGAACTGAGATGTACCCTTAAGGGTACCACCCCAGTGACAATAGGGGTACTACTCCAGTCACAGTGCACAGGCCACAATTCATGTTTTGTTTTTTTTTCCCCCAAAATATTTTGAATTCAGCAAATTGGTCACTGTAGATGAACTCTTAACTTTCATTTTTACTCAGAAAACCAATGGATGTCATTTGACCAGGGGTGCCAAAACCTTTGCATACAACTAACTGTATGTGGCCATGAAGTGCAGGACAGCAGAAACAGTGGACAGAGGGGTGAGAATAACATAGACCAGCTGTTATTCCATGGCAGAAATTGCTGTTGTGAATGTATCATTATCACTGAGCAGTGAGAGTCCTTAGCAGCATAAACACAGTCAAGAACTACATATTACAGATTACAGTGTGAAGTGAGTGAAGTGTAATATCTATGTAAAATCACTGGGTACATTAAGTGTAGTGGAACAAATGAGTATGACAGATATTTCAGAGCCGTTTAGAGGTAGCGGTTCAGTCTGAATGTGCAAAGCACCATCAGGCAAATGTGTTCAGCAGTCTGACGGCCTGTGGGAAACATTAGCTAAATCAGCTGGTTGATAGGCTTTCGCAATAAGCTAAAGCTTTAGATTTAGAATAAACTACAGATTTAGATTCACTAAAGAGCCACCATACTTAGTTATTCTATTCATATAAAGCCATGCTTCATGCCTGAACCACAATAGTTTAAAGTTGGGTTTTTGTGCTCTTTTAATGGTTAGTGGTCTAATATGTTATTAGAAATATACAGTAAAAATATTTTTTAAAATGAAGAAAAAAACAAGAAGAAAAGTGAGATGATTTCATTCTGAAAGTACCAAAAGTGCTGAAACACTGTGAAAGAGTAGATACTTATTTATGCAACTAGTAAATAACTCAGTTACTTCGTTACTTGAGTCAAGGCCAGAGTCCTTATTAGCCGCAGGCATTGCTTTGTACTTAAAACCTGTCAGGTTCAAATGAGGAACTTTTCATTACAGAAAAACTTCAGTTTTAAGGACAAAACTGAAGCGCTATGTGCATTAAAGGCAGTCTTTAAAGGAAAAATGCCCAATAACTTGAAATGGTTTGTTATGTTTGAGTTGGTTCAGCAACTATTCTATGTTGAACCTGATGCCACTGGATGCTGCTGGTGACCAGACAAAACCCACACACGTATGTTTGGAAATGAGAAGTTTTACTCCTTTACTCCTGTGTGAAGCAGTTTCATGTTTAACGTTTAAAACTTGAATCCAGGGGCGTTTGCTGGGCATGTTAAGATCTAGGGTTCAGCCCAGTTAGAACTGTTTTGTTTTTCAGTTAACCTGTAAAATGTGCATTTGCTACTTTTTAATTTAACCTCTTAAAAGTTTTATTACACACTTTTAGAACTTATAAAAAAATACCTCAACGAGTTACATTGGAGTCTCTGTAGTTACTGAATAATAAGCTTTAGTATGTAATAAGTCTGGGATTTTAAGAGGTTGATGTGAGTTTAACCTCAATGTTGACTTATGTTTTATTAAAAAAGCAAAAGAAGAGAACAAGTGTAAAATCAAAAAGTGTGTTAAAAACAGAGCTGTTTCCCCAGTAATGCAATTATTGAAGTCTCCTCTGCCTCCACTTCAACCATCTTTTCTACACGCCTCCTCACTGATGTCCTGCTAGCAGAGAAACATTTTATCTGTAGCTTTTCTAAACTTTAAAAGCTAAATTATCATTCCATTCGTAATTTTGTGAGTGTCCTGAGAAACAATTTTAGAGGTCTGAGCCCAACCTGAGCCGGGCCCAACAGTGCCTTGCAAAAACATTTTACACACAACATCAGGGTCAGGTTGGACTTGGTTTTTTAATTGGGTGATTTTTTGGAGTTTTAACTTATATAAGTAAATAACCTGGCTGCCTTAAAATTTAACAGAATGAAGAAGTACATGTTCAAAGTACATGTTTCAAAGTTGAAAACAGCCGCTTAACTCACTTGTATAGGTTAAAATGATTATTGTTGTTTACAGTAGATTTGCTTACTGAATTTCAGGCTCTTCTCACCCACCACCTACACCCCTTCTGGAAGCGCAGGCCAGGTGATGCCCCTGGTTTAACCTTGTTTGTGTTTTTACTTCAGGCTTAAATTTCACAACTCTTTAGTTTGGAGTCTGACTCGAGTCGCAAGCCAGTCAACATGATATGAGTCTCTACATCCGATAGAAATGCTTCTGGAGTTGAGCAGTTACTGATGGAAACCAATGTTTTATTACACTCAATAGAACATACACGTTGTGGATCATTCTGAACAGAACTCTGTACAGGCCATAAACAGTGTGAACTGATTGGTGCTGAACCTGTCCTGAAACACTCCCACGAGACGTCATGAAACTCAATGGGAGATAGTATCGCTAGCATCATGATCTGGTTTTCCCAGCCAGTATGCTTTTGACACACTAAATACAGCCACAGCATTGCGTAACTCATAATACGGGTTCCTAGAAAGAACCTGAAAGGACTATTGTTCCTAGAAAGGACTTTTATATCCTCATAGCACCAGCTATGTCTCCAGCATAGTTTAAAGTGGTGTTAAATTGAGGTTCATCAAACAAAAAGCACACAGCATTTAAAAGCACCTTAAATGTATATGTGAATGAAGATGAGTTAAAGGGTAAATGCAACATGTTTACATAACAATCATGCTGCGTCATGTATGATGAGTCATAGTGTATGTCACAACAACCATTGTTACAGCCTATGGAAATTCAAGAGTTCATAAGCCTCAAAATGTCTCTAACTCAAGGCCTTATTGAACAATTTGCATGAATATGCAAAGTGCATGTATACGCAGTATCGAGGCTTCGTGGCCCTCCGACTATCATACAGCTAGCGATACTAGTCAGCGTAGGCATATGTTGGCATAACATATCTGGCAGTTGGGGCTTTCCTCTGAGCGCGTTCAGTTGTCTAATGATGTTGCGTGAGCGGCAGTTCGAGATTGTGATTTGCCTTCCCCCTCCTAGCACTGGTGGTATTGTGTGATTGGGGGTGTAATATTTCATGGGTGAAATTGGATACGATTATCCAATATTCGATAAAAATCCCATAACCCCTTACGATGTCTGTGTTTAATCTACAACAGCCAAGAAATCATGACTCACCATTAAGTAAGCACTAACACACTAGAATCCCATATGGAAATTAGCATTAGTGTTAGCATTAGCATTACCATAGAGGTGTTTCTTCCTAGCTTTTGACTAGGTTTCATGTTTATGGCCTGATTTTGTGTATATTTAATATATTTCAATTTTTTTTTATATTTAACTTTTCCTTATTTACTTTCTGTAGAGTGATTACTTGAGCCTCACCACAAGCATTTCAATGCATCAAATAAACTTGAAACTTGATTTGAAGGCCAAACTCTAATAGTTAGGATTTTCTACCAGGAACACATATTTAATGTAGAAAAATGAGAAAAAAATATCAAGTTAAACCTTAAGTTATCAAATCATTCTGCTCACATTTGTCCAAAATTCAGATTTTTGTTAAAGATAGCCGTTTAGCTAAAATTTCAATTGAATTAAATTGTTCATTAATCACCAATGAAGCAGAACAACTACTGATCTTCTAGAAAAGTGGGATTTTTTGGATTGGAGACACAGAAATAGCGAGATGTTTTGGTTTTATGTAGAGGCTTTAGTCCCTCAGCCTGCTCAGAGAACCTGTTCTACCAGTCACAGACTGTTCTGTGGTTAAAGTCATGCTGAAATGCACGGTTCAGGTGATTCACTGAATGACACAAAAGAAATAAGGGCTAAGGGCTGAAACTGTTAACTCCTGATTTAAATAGCTAAGAAGAAATCTATAATATGAATATATATCTATATGCTATATGGCCTTAAGTTTGTAGACAACTGCTTGTCCAGAGTTTCATCTGATATGAAAGGTATTCATTTGTACCTGCTTTGCTGCAGTAACAGCCTCTACTCTTCTGGGAAGGCTTTACACTAGATATTTGAACATTGCTGTGAGGATTTGATTGCATTCATCCACAAGAGCATTAGTTTGGTCAGGTACTGATGTTGGATGGTAACTTCTGGATCACTCCAGCTCACCCCAAAGTTGTATTTTATGGAGCTCTATTACTCCAGAGAACACAGTTCCACTGCTCCACAGTCCAATGCTGGGGGCTTTATACCCCTTTCAACCAACATTTATTGCTGGACATGGTGACCATAGTTACTGAACACCATATTAGCAATGGGTGCATATTTCATTCACTAATTAGAAGAGGCGAAGAGGCATCTACAAACTTCTGCAGTTTATCTATCTATCTATCTATCTATCTATCTATCTATCTATCTATCTATCTATCTATCTATCTATCTATCTATCTATCTATCTATGAGGCCATTAAATAAGACTAAAGAATATTATCAATGAAGCATCTAAGAGTAGTAGCTCTGAGAGTAGTAAGCACCTTTCTAAATTTATACTCACAGGAGTATGAAAAAGGAGTATGTTTTTGGGAACTGTGAATGGAAGAGAAAACTCTCACTGGCCAACAGGCTTAAAGGTTTAACAAATGAGAAGAGGTCAGGTTTACTCTGTGGCATTGGACAATATGTTTGTGCCAAAACATTGGGCATAAACATTCAATTGGATTCAAAATCTGATAAGCTTTCCTTTCAGCACACAAAAGACTTAGGCTGAACCATTTGTCGTTCATTGTAAAGTAAAAAGTCAAACATGTCCTGCTAATTTGCCATTTAGCGCTTTTGGTTTTCGCCCAAAGAAGCAAGAGATAAATAGGTGCACAATGAAGTGGCAAAATTGGAATGGTAATAAAAATGAGAAACAGTGATCGCTCTTCACTTTCCTGTGCTGAATAGATATGTTCAAACAGTTTGTGCGGCAGCGGATCAACAGTGAGACACTCAAACATGGTCTGCTGCATTTTAAAAGCATAAATAAATAAAGCTTCAGGTTACATATAAAAGAACACTTCTTTCAGTTTTTGCCTTTGGTATTTGCTGAAGGGTATCCTGAATTTCTGTTTTGGTCAAGAATTTTCAGTTTGGTGCAGTCATTTCATTTATATGGCATTATTACATGATAGTATTGATATATTCAATAAGGCATTATGTACCAAGAATGGACTGTTTTCTCTTTAAATAATCCTAAAGGGAGCTTAACATCATGCTATAAATGTTAAAAGGGAATTCCACCACTTGCTTGTTTGCTTGTTTTTCCTTTTTAATTTCTGCATAATTCAATCATTGTGGTGTAAACAAAGTTATTCTGAGTGGTCTGATGCAAATGGTTTATTATAGAGAAACTTACTGACTTGGATTTCTTTTCAGTAGTGTTGATAGGAAAGATGGATGACTACAACACCAAGACAGACCATTTGACTGAGTGAGTTTGTATGCAATGTTGATAATGGTAAAACAGTGGTAAATCTGAAAAAAAAACTTTTTCTTTAAGTACCATTTTGCCTTCCAATGCCCCGAATGAATAAAACTTTACTCTGCCCAAAGCTTATCTTAAAACTCTCATGAAACAATGTATGTGGCAATAGCAAAATTATTTCATGCAATAAGTTTCTGTGAGCTTTTACAGGCATTAAATACTTTAGACGTCTGGTTCCTATCACCACCACTGTGAATTCTGACCAAACCACTCTGAATGTATTTGGTTACATGTGACCCATTTAATTATGCAGACATTTTAAAAATGTCATGTGAACTCTCTGTTAACCAGACACAAAGTGTACATTCCAAGCTACACTATGCAAGTTTTGAGGATTTAGAGACCTCTCTGGTGGAAATGCGTAACTGCATGCCAAGAACATTTTGTAACATCAGTTGAGCTTCAGACTCCTTCCCTGAGTGGATGATGATGATCTGATGAGCGTTGAAAGAGTATTCAAAGAGAACTCATCATATCTTCATTAGTATAATGTGGATTTTCCATTGGCTGCCTAAACATCGAATCAGGCCTCCTTTGTGAGCTTGTTTGTGTGATTGTCCATAAGTATTACATTAACTGGAAAGGAAAGAAGTTGACTTTCAGAGACCATCAAAACCATTACCATTACTGTTGTCCAATAGTCTTTTGGTTAATTTCAACCATGTAACATTCAACTTTGTTTATGTTCCGCTTTCAGCTTTATGTCTTAGATTCTCAGATATAATCAGATCAGATAAATCAAGCAAGCAAGCAAGCAAAGTTTATTTATGTAGCACTTTTTACAACAGGTGTTGTCACAGCAGCTTTACAGAAAAATCGTGTCAGAGCCCCCATAAGCAAGCGAGTGGTGACAGTGGTATGGAAATTTACCATGGAATGGTATTTAAAGTACAAAACAGGGAGAGCAGGCGGAGCAATAAAGGGGGTTTGGCTTAGGTTTGGTTCACTGCTGCCCCCATAATGTCATCGCCGTCTCATGAACTAAGCACACAATTTGCAATTTTCCAGTAACAAGTATCATTTTGTTTTATCAGTCTACTCAGCAGAGGTGGACGAAGTACACAAATCATGTACTTGAGTTAAAGTAGAGATCCCCAAGGTAAAATATTACTCCAGTAAAAGTAGAAGTTCTTACTCTAGACCTCAACTTGAGTAAAAGTACAAAAGTATTTACCTTCAAATGTACTTAAGTATCAAAAGTAAAAGTACTAAAAGATTAATTATGACTCTGATGTCCTGTTATCATTTTTATAACAAGACTTGCTTCCTGAACTCATTTTAGGTGAAAGTCCTCCAGCGTCTCTCTTGGTAAACCAGTCTGTTAATAGAACGTCATTAATTAGTGAAGCTGACGTCTATTAAAATGATCATAAGCACAAAACACTGAAGCCAAACCGTTTCCATCAGGGAGAACCGAGTGGCTCTGAAATCACTTTTTACTAACAAGCAAAGTTTCAGTTTAAGATTTATTTGCAACTTAGTAACAAGTTTAAGTTTAATAAAAGCAAATGCGTTTCCTTTACTGTATTGCATCTGTAGGTCTCTGTTCATAAACATAAACTAGCCAAAAGAAATTTACTATAACATGAAATAGTGTTTGTATAAATTCAGAAAAAAGAAATATGCATATGTGTATAAAGTGCATATGCGTACATATTTCTATATCCAACAGGTCAAAACAAGCTCAGAACAAAGTATGTGATGTGCCCTGATTGATGTTCTTGCTTTGTGCTTACATGTTACATTTTTATACACACAAAACCCAAAAGGAACAACAGATTTTTCATAATGTAGTGGTGTAAAAAGTAAGATATTAGACTTTGAAATGTAATGAAATGAAAGTAAAATGTCACCCAAAATGGAAAAACTTCAGTAAAGTACAGATACGTGAAAAAACTATCCACTGCCTCCTCTACTTTTACACCAACCATCTCCAGATTTATTTCTAACTTAGTTACAAGTTGAATAAAAACTGGCTTTAAACTCAGGATCACAAATGCGTTTCCTTTACTGTGTTGATCTGTAGGCCTCTGTTCATGAACATAAACTAACCATAACTAATTTACTATAAAATGAAAGTGTTTGTATGAATTCAGAAAAAAAAATGCGCCAGTCACGACTGCATATGTGTACATATTTCTACATTGTGGTCTATTTACATAAAGTTAGGTTAGTTCTTCATTTAGGCAGATGTATGTGCTCCCAAATTTTTACACTGCTGCACCGACCTTGAACCGTGTGCTTGCACTGGGTCGGTATGACCAACAGGTCAAAACAAGCTCAGAACAAAGTAACCGCTGTGCCCTGATTGGTGCTCTGGCTTTGTGCTTCTTTTGTTTTGACATGTTACATTTTAATGCACACAGAAACCAAAAGGAACGACAGATTTCTCAAAATTTAGTGGAGTAAAAAGTGAGATATTAGACTTTGAAATGTAGTGGAGTGAAAGTGAGAAGTCGCTCAAAATGGAAAAACTTGAGTAAAGTACAGATACAGAAAAAACTACTTAAGTACAATAACTATTTACATTTACTTAGTTACTGTCCACCACTGCTACTCAGGCTTTAGCAGAGTTCAGTAACATTGAGATTAATAGCTGATCACATTAATTTATCAGTCTACTCCGGCTTTAGCAGATCTTAGTAACCCTGAGATTAACATCATATTGATTTATCAGTCTACTCTGGCTTTAGCAGATCTTAGTAACCCTGAGATTAACATCATATTGATTTATCAGTCTACTCTGGCCTTAGCAGAGTTTAGTAACCCTGAGATTAACATCATATTGATTTATCAGTCTACTCAGGCTTTAGCAGCGCTATGCATTGATTTTAAAATAGTTAATAAACAAGCATTGATGATATTTATTTTTAAAGATGGTATTTTTATTATAAAATAGTCCCCTAAACATTTAAAAGTAACTGTATTCTGAATACTGCCTGCACACAAAACGAAGATAGATGCTGTTTTCTCTATATGTGTATTCCATGACATTTCAAGCCTGATAATACAGCATTCCATCACATTTTATTGCACTCTTCTATAACCTAAGAACAGCTCAATCAGTTTTTACTGAAGTCCCTGTAGTTACTGAATAATAAGCACGGGATTGCAAGTCCAACATAAAGCCTGTCTACATAAAACATGAATCACTTACATGAATGAGAAGCAGGAACCTCAGTGTCCAGTCTGAGTATTCTAGAAATGTGTAAGAAAATCTGAAACTGCAGTTTTTATAAGGCAGCGTCAGAGTGTCTCTCAGCCACGATGGCTCTCTAGGACAAATTTCAAAACCATGAAAGCAAACATTGCATTCCTGTTGTGTGAGCTTCTGACCAAACAAGGTTTTGAATATAATATACAATAACAATCATTTTAAATATAATACTGCCCAAACATTCACGTGCAACACTACAGCACTGTGTTCAGAATGACATGCATATACAGCTGTATGCAAACTTTGAGCGCCCCTAGTCAAATTACATTTTGTTGAGTATAAATAAGGATGTAGAGAACACACTTTAATGCTCAACTGCTGCTCATTTGCTGAATTTAACATATTGGAGGGAAAGAAAAAAGAAAATGTTTTTGCAGAAGTTATGGCATCTTTTATATTTTATGTTTTTTTCCAATATGTTGAATAGAATTTGCACTAAAATTTGCAGAAAATTTAAAAATGTCATACATAAGGAAGTTCCCTGTAGAGAATGTGTGAGCTTATTTTCACATGCAATTTGACAGGTGGTATTCAAACTTTGGCAGATTACTGTACTTACACTACCATGCAAAGGTCTTAGGTATCTGAGAAAACATACAAAATGTATATAAAATACATAAATATAACATTGAATGTATTTACATGTACTCAATAATCTCAATTATTTCTGTAGTTATCTGGTTATTCCTGAGAAATTTTCCTTAAATTAAAATAATGAGGATATTCTGAGAGCCGAAATCAGTTGATCTGAGGGTGATAACCTGCTTAAGGAGGCTGCCAGTATAATGACGTGCTTTCTGTGCACCGTAGCTTTAGCTTACATGTAGCAAAATTCATATTTCAACTCTTTAACGACCTTGTAATTCAGAGGATCCAGTGGTATTCAGAAGAAGAATGTTCACAGGACAAAACGTATCAGGTTCTGAACATTTGTATTTAACACAGGGGGAGATAGAAGCGTTTTTTTAAAATCCCTATTCATTCTGCCCATAGAGAAATGAAGCTTAGACCCGGAGTTCCTAATATGGGCAAAAGCACATGGTGCCAACTACAAAATGATGATGTGACTACAGTGGTCTATTCACTTCAGGCATCAGAGCTGCTGCACCATTTAAGGTGACACAAATGTCAAAAATCGATGAAATCGTTTTAATTTATAACGTAATGTTGATGGAACACAAAAGGCGGAACTTGGAAGTGCGTAAGTGCAGCACCTGGACAATCTGTGGCGGCACATAACAAAGACACTCATGGATGAATGAGAAATCTGACCGGCACCCTCTGCTTTAAAAGCCAGGTTAGGTCAGGAGTCACAACCCAAATGTTAAGAAGAGCCATTTTATCCTTTCAACAAAAATCAAACCACCTTAGGAGCCTCAACATTTAATGCCCTGTATGTCTCAGTATGTGTTAATATCCTAGTAATGGCTAAAAAAATATAAACGAAAACACGACTTACTTTGTTCTGCTTTAAGCTTTAGCTGTAGCCGCTTTCCTCCCCTTTACCTCAGGAAACTTTTCTTCAAAAGTTGAATAGGTTTTTGTAAAATGTCTCTCAACGTTTGACTGTTTTACGAAGCTGAAGTCGCTTCTTGTTCGAATTTTCCTGTTCCACCTTAAATTCTGACTGAGGCGGCAAATGTAAATGCAGCACCATTTAAGGTGCAAAAGGAAATTGGAAGTAGATGCTCACTTCACCTTCGCTTACTTTAGTGTTTGACAGTCTCTCGTTGCAGATTTAATGTACATTCATCTTAAATCCGTGCCTTTTCGTTCGCTACTAGCTTGGCGAGACTGCGTTGCGATGTGACGCCAGTTCTCAGTTGTTAAGAACCAGGGTTTTCACGCTCTGTTGCACATATTTACTTACACAGCAAAATCCCCCCGTCAACCAACACCCCCCCCCCCCCCCCTCCCCTATGACAACAGAACTGAAGTTACAAAATCATTACTGACATGGGCAGGATGGCTGTAACGTGCTGTGTGGACCTCCTTTATCACAGGATCTTATTTTACAGTAACAGCGCAATTTTATCACATATGAGTGGCAGCAGCATCTCATGTTCTCCAAACAAGAGCAGCGAATAAGAGCCATCCAGTTCACTTGCCAAACCACATCCATTTGTTTTACTAATAAAAGATATTGGAAGTAAATTCATTATGGATCATTACAGATACTTTGCTCTAAAAGTACCAAGTCCTCAGACAGTAAGAAAATAGGAATCCTGTATAGAAAAAACACGCATTGTTAATCATATTATAATCGCATCACAGCCTCAGAAACGTAATCGAATCGAATCGTGAGGTGCCAAGAGACCCTTATATCATATAGCACCTGTTGTGGCCAATCAGTACTTTTCTATGTTAAAGCAGTTGTGCTAGTGTTAGGATTTAGCAAATTCATGCATTGGCTGGGGGCATCTGGGAGAAATCTGGAAACCAAACTTTCTTCTTTAAACTAGAGCACAAAATATCACCCACTTTTTAAAAACTGAGAAATTCTTGTTACAGTATTTATGCTTATGTGCAGTTATTCTCAAAAACACACTCATTGCCAAGATAAACAGTGCACTTAAGAGTCTTTTGCACAATAGCCTACGTTGTTGGGAAACACATTCATGATATATCAATGCTATAATATGACTAATCACCTTTATTAGAGAAACAAGTGGCAAAGTGAATTACATGTCAGCTGGTAATCTGTCCTATACATGAATATGGTAAGCAATATGAAACATATAATATGAATGTTACTGTGTTATATTGCCATAGTCAAGTGACAGCAGTACAAAGCTATTTATATGGGCTGTAGGTGTTTATTTGGAAAAAAACACTCATATTAAGATGAGACAAATACCATTAATACAAGAAGTAGTGATTTTATGTACAGTCATATGCAATATTACATGCTTTGTTGATTTTATCATAAGCCTCTACGGGGAACAGACTTAACCCCTTAAAATTATTACTAAGGCTTAGTATTCTGTAACTACAGAGACGTCATTGCAAACTGGCTGAGCTATTTTTAGGATATAGAAGAAACTTTGGGCCTGCAGGACATTAAAGACAGTGTGTGTGTGTGTGTGTGTGTGTGTGTGTGTGTGTGTGTGTGTGTGTGTGTGTGTGTGTGTGTGTAAAAGCATTTATGTACAACATATTTCTATATTTGTACACAGGAATACATGGTATGTCACCACGCTCAATGGACAACACGATGAAAACAATATATGCAGGTGATGTTGCTGTGACTAAGCATCTCAGCAAATATTTTACTTACAACTACTTATTTTATTAATGTTATTTGTATTAATTTAAATATTTGTGTTTTTCTGAGCAAATCAATGATTATTGTTCATTTCAATACCTGTTTTGTTGCATTAACTTACACTGAAAGTTACAAGTATGTTTTTATTTTCTGCTGTATTTTTTATTCAACTTAAAATAAGTTGAGTTTTGCTCTAACAGTGGTCATATATATATATTTATAAAGTCACAAAGTTATATAATGTAATAGTTATGGGTGCTTCCTACCTGATTTTACTGGCAGCTCTCAGAATCAGCCGAATCAGAGATGACACTGTGCTACGTAGATCCTTCAGAATCTCATTGACAAGCTTTACAACTCCAGCATTCTGGTGTGAAGTCACTATACTTATGGCAAGAGACCTGATCACGCTGCACCTGCATCACACGGCAGCCAGTACAGAACCCAGTTTAGATGTCAGTGTGTCTGGTATACTCAAAGAACCTGTTCTGGTGCATGTAACTCTCTCCCTCTCTCCCTCCCTCTCTTTGTTGTGTGAACATGCCTGCTTCTTTATTACAACAGGTGGAGCTACTCCACTGAGAGCCAGCTCTGTTTTCAATGAAGTGTGAATGATGACCCATGCCAGAAAACACAAAAGTAGACTTGGTGTAATGAACACGGATAATACACGTAATCTGCTATGTAAAATCATAAAACTTTTTTTTTCTTTGGTGATTCACACTAAAATAAAGCAGTGACTTCACATATAATGACAAATCCTTGTTTTATTTTATTTTTATTTTTCCCAAGAAACTTGTAATAAAAAAAAACATGTAATTAAAAAAAAAATAGGAAGGTCTTTTTGAACTGCCTCTAGTTTGGATATCTTAAAGGAAGACGGACACTTTTCCACTTTGCTTCAGTCCATCTTAAATGAGCTCAGGCCCAGAGAAGGCGGCAGCATTCCTGGATCCCGTTTATATATGGTTTCGTCTTTGCATGGTAGAATTTTAACTCGCATTTGTGGATGCAGCATTGTAATTTGTGGTGAGTGTAGAGAGCAGGTGGAAGAGAATCTGGAGAGGTGGAGGTTTGCACTGGAGAGGAGAGGAATGAAGGTCAGTAGAGATAAGACAGAATGCATGTGTGTGAATGAGAGGGAGGCAGGTGGAAAGGTGAAGATGCAAGGAGTAGAGGTCGTAAAGGTGGATGACTTCAAATATCTTGGGTCAACCATCCAGAGCAATGGACAGTGTAGAAAAGAGGTGAAGAAGAGGGTGCAGGCAGGATGGAGTGGGTGGAGACGGGTGTCAGGGCTGATGTGTGACAGAAGGATAGCAGCAAGAGTGAAAGGGAAGGTTTACAAGACAGTAGTGCGTCCTGCTATGATGTATGGTTTGGAGACTGTGGCTCTGTCTAAAAGACAGGAGGCTGAGCTGGAGGTGGCGGAGATGAAGATGCTGAGATTTTCGTTGGGAGTGACAAGGCTGGACAAGATTAGAAATGAGCAGATCAGAGGGACAGTGAAGGTGGAGCAGTTTGGAGATAAAGGCAGAGAGGCCAGGTTGAGATGGTTTGGACATGCGTTGAGGAGGAATAGTGGATATATTGGTCAAAGAATGTTGGAGATGGAGCTGCTGGGTAGAAGGAGAAGAGGTAGACCTCAGAGAAGGTTTATGGATGTAGTGAAGGTGGACATGGAGATGGTTTGTGTAAAAGTAGAGGAGGCAGTGGAAAGGGCAAGATTTGGGTGACATTTTACTTTCATTTCATTACATTTCAAAGTCTAATATCTTACTTTTTACACCACTACATTATGAAAAATCTGTCGTTACTTTTGGGTTTTGTGTGTATAAAAATGTAACATGTAAGCACAAAGCAAGAACATCAATCAGGGCACATCACATACTTTGTTTTGAGCTTGTTTTGACCTGTTAGATATAGAAATATGTACGCATATGCACTTTATACACATATGCATATTTCTTTTTTCTGAATTTATACAAACACTATTTCATGTTATAGTAAATTTCTTTTGGCTAGTTTATGTTTATGAACAGAGACCTACAGATGTAATAGAGTAAAGGAAACTCATTTGCTTTTATTAAACTTAAACTTGTAACTAAGGTGCAAATAAACCTTAAACTGAAACTTTGCTTGTTTGTAAAAAGTGATTTCAGAGCCATTCGGTTCTCCCTGATGGAAACGGTTTGCCTCCAGTGTTTTGTGCTTATAATCATTTTAATAAACTTCAGCGTCACTAATTAATGACATGCTATTAAAACACTGGTTTACCAAGAGTAACACTGGAGTATTTTTAACTAAAATGGGTTGACAAAGCAAGAGTTTTGTTACAAAAATGATAACAGGAGATTAGAGTCATAATTAATTTTTTAGTACTTTTAACTTTGATACATAAGTACATTTGAAGGCAGATACTTTTGTACTTTTAATCAAGTGGAGGTCTAAAGGGAGGAGCTTCTACTTTTACTGGATATCTACTTTTACTGGGTATCTTTACTTTTACTCAAGTACACGGTTTATGTACTTCATCCACCACTGCTTGGCCAGCTAATATGTGCCATTTCATAATGAGAAATTTGGAACCAGCCAGGTTCCAAAACAGCTTCTTCCCACATGCCATAAGACTGCTGAGCTCTAAATAACATGCTGCTCCAGTTCTTTTTTGATTACCTCATATACTCTTGATTACTCTATACTCTTGTACATATACTTATTTTAAAATGATTTATCTGCTGAAATACATATGTTTACATAATGCATTACACTTTGCACTACATTCTATTACTTGTATTACCGATCTACTCTGAGCCAAGGCAGCAAAATTTCATTCTAATGCGCACTGTACGGTGTTAAATTGAGTCAAGTCTAAATGTTATTCTTGAATTGTTTACCCACACAGTCTTTCACAGAGTGACGAGCCACTCCTCATCTTTACTTCTGAAAGACCCGGCCTCTCTGTAAAGCTCTTTTTGTACACGATCATGTTACCAACCAGTTGCCAATTAACCTAATTAGCTGTCCCAACTTTTTTGAAACATGTTACTGGCATCAAATTTAAAATGGACACATATGTTTGAAAAAAGTTTCTACATTTGATCTGTTGTCTTTGTACTATTTTCAATGAAATATAGACTTGATGAATTCTGTTTTCATTTACATTTTGCATCACAATGTTTTTGGAAATGGGGTTGTATATAGTAACTCTATATCTAAAGTGGAAGTGAACTATATTTCAGAAAAGCTCAGATTTTAGTCATTTCGTCAGTGCTGTTGTAGTCAGTGGTGTTATAGTCAGTGGTGTTATAGTCAGTAGTGTTATAGTCAGTGGTGTTATAGTCAGTGGTGTTATAATCAGTAGTGTTATAGTCAGTGGTGTTATAATCAGTAGTGTTATAGTCAGTGGTGTTATAATCAGTAGTGTTATAGTCAGTGGTGTTATAATCAGTAGTGTTATAGTCAGTGGTGTTATAGTCAGTGGTGTTATAATCAGTAGTGTTATAGTCAGTGGTGTTGCAACTTGAATAACTGAATAGACTACATTTTACCAAAATCCTTTTCACACACTCACCCACACACACATATATACACACCTTTTCTAAGCCGCTTCTCCTTCAGGGTCGCCGGGGGATGGGGGAGGGGGCTGGGGGTGCTGGAGCCTATCCCAGGTGTCATTGAGCATGAGGGAGGACTCACCTTGAACATGTAGCCAGTCACATCACAAGGCATACAGACAAACACACACATTCACACACACATTCACACCTAGGGACAATTTAGCATGTCCAACTGGCCTAATTGCATGTCTTTGGAAAAGCTTTTTCACTGCTCCTCAAATTAAAATCACACACAAATACACCAAAAAGGTTATCAGCTACATACATGTATGTTACATTTATAAAATAAATGTAAATATAATCATTTAAAATTATCCTGACAAATATTTATAGTCATAAAAATATAGGCAGATATGTTAAATATTTGTAAAATGTACTTGGATTTGCAGAAATAGTATGTGAAATAAATAAATAAACAAATAAATAAGTAAGTAAAGTAAGTGTACTTAGAGGACTTTATTGTTACCAGTTCATAATTTCATAATAAATGTGTAGGAGATGTTTTCTAAAAACATAATAAAAATTGAAATGTCATGTACAAATATGTATAAATATGTGTATAAAATGTGTTCATATAATATTTGTATATATATACTTATTTATTGCTGCTTTACTGAATCAGTGCCTCCACTATATCATTCACACATGTCACTTTATACATTTCCAGGTACGTCTACACTGCTGCAGTCCATGCTGCTGTTATTTGTCCACCCCTGTATTTGCACCTTCTATTTATTGTTTATGTTACTTGGGAGTTGACTGGACCGTGAGTACAATGTTTCGTTTCACCTCATGTACCACATGTGATGTAAATGACAATAAAGCCTTATGTTATCTTATCTTATCTTATCTTATCTTATCTTATCTTATCTTATCTTATCTTATATATATATATATGTGTGTGTGTGTGTGTGTGTGTGTGTGTGTGTGTATATATATATATATATATATATATATATATATATATATATATATATATATATATATATGTGTGTGTGTGTGTGTGTGTGTGTGTGTGTGTGTGTGTGTGTACACATTTCATTGTGTAAATATTCACTATAAGCAAAAATAACGAGTGGCCACGACTTAGTAAGGCATGGTAATGAGGTGATTAAGTCGTGGCCATGATTTAGTAAGGCATGGGAACGAGGT
The DNA here is from genome assembly GCF_015220715.1 of Pygocentrus nattereri. Taxonomy (NCBI): domain Eukaryota; kingdom Metazoa; phylum Chordata; class Actinopteri; order Characiformes; family Serrasalmidae; genus Pygocentrus; species Pygocentrus nattereri. The sequence continues at coordinate 9,901,124 of NC_051228.1, read as the reverse complement.
TGCAGCAAACTAAGTAGTGCACACGCATTATTTTTATTTATACAGGATGTCACCAGCGGGGCTCCGTAGATAGGCAGAACCTACACTGAAATATATATGTCAATAATCAGTTTTGTATATAGTACGTATACATATTTTAAAATAAATATCTAAACATGCTGTACATTTAATACTTTTTTTGCCCTACAGTGCCCTGAAGTACCTCTCCGCTATGACCGTACTTTTAAAAATGAAGTGCAAGGTCAAAATCAAAAATTATCTTGAAAAACAAGAGCAGGGGTCGCCAATCTAATCGCCACAGGGATCGCGTGGGTGCGGGTTTTCATTCCAACCAAGCAAAAAAAAACGCGCCTCTTTTAGCTTTAACTTGTGGGTGACTGAGATAAACTGCTTAAACGGGTGAATCAGGTGCGCTTCTGCTTGGCATTAAAGAAGACCTGCAGTCACACCAGCCCCCCTCTTGGATCGACTGGCGACCCCCTGTTTCAGAGAGATTAATGTTCACGTTACAAGCCTCACTTCTCAAAGTGGGCAGTGGGCGGGGCCTGCGGGCAGCACTCACTTCCTGGTCCGGAGGAAGCGGCGGGGAGGTCGATTAGCTTTAGCGCAGCTAACAGCAGCTTCTGTTTACAGACAGGTACGTCTTACTTTCACTCTTTACGGCTTTGTGCACATTTTATACACGAAAGCGCACAAAAAATTCAGGTACATGCAGCTGCCGCGTGTTTAACCCTCGTCTACACGAACAAAACGAGTGTACTGGTCCGCTAAGCTAGGCTAGGCTAGCAGTGTTGTCCTAACAAAGAGAAAGCGAGCAGTGAGCGCAGCTTCCCAGCTAACTAATGTAGCTTTAGGCGACACATTGGCTCCTTCGGTGGAGCAAAACTTAGAATTTTACATAACACAGAAACGCGGTTATATGTTAAACGGTGGTTTGTTGACCTTGTTATTTGCTATTGTAGTTAATGCTAGCTAAATTGTCGCTGCCTGACGCAGCTGTCTAGCCTCACTGTACGAGACTGAAGTCAGCTTCCTATTGCAATTTGCCCGTTCCACCTTAAACGGTCCAGCAGTTACATTCTGGCTTCAGACGCCACAATGTAACTACTGTACCAGTTAAGGTGGAACGGGAAAATTCGAGCAAGGAGCCGCCTTCAGTTTCCCTTCTCAAGGAAGGGAGTGATGGAGCTGTTGGCTGGGCAGCTCAGTGTCCATGTACAAATTTGTTTTTAAAAAAGAAGCCCGTTCATTTCTTGGAAAATGTCACTTTCAAATGCTCTAAGTTACACTTAGCAGCAGGCCTTGCAATTTATCTGACACATTTTGGTGACTTGCTATTAAAGCAGTCAGTTTTTTTGTCCAAAGTCTGTCTCCTTGTGTTTTAATAGCAGATTGACTGTCATAATACTGGTGGCACCCAATATGTAAGCACAGAATTTGAACTTTGTCTATTTACAATATGCATTATCTAGTTGGCATTTCATTTAGTTAGCCATAGGAATCTAAATTGCAGACAGTAGTGTCCCAGCATGAATCGCACAGCCCTGACCTCTGCTCTTGCCTTGCCCTGCCTTTGGCACCTTGATTTTAGGTGACCAGAGTGTCCTGTTTGACAGACCAAAAATGTGACTTCACCTAGATTTGAGATAAAATACCACATCTGTTTATGTTCAAACACATCACATATTTTGATTGGGTGTCAGTCTAGAAATAGTTGTCTTATCTTTATTGTTTATTTATTTATCCGTATGTGGCAATGTCTTTTTTTTTTAATCATAATCCTAAATTATGCTACAATATGCTTATGGGAGCATATCACAGACATCGTCAGCACTAAAAGGATGCTGACCCACCTGCATGTTTCATTACAGCTGTAACTCGAGCACAGTGTAGTAAGCATTGAACAAAAGTCATTATACTCAAAGTTTTTGGTAGTATGTTTTTAAGTGTTGCACCCCTGGGGCTTTTTTTTTTCCTTCATCTTGTGAAAATGTCTTGAAGTGCTGGGGTATTATACTTCTGCCTAATTGCAAGCCCCTCTGTTTTAATATACTCATTTAAATCTTATCAGCAGTCAAATGTAATAAGATTTCTCTTTGGTTGTTTCCAATTCATATACATACATTTTGTTTTCAGTAAATGGTAAAATATTCAAATGGGAGTAACATGTTTAAAACCATGAATATGATCAGATCTGCCTAGAGCAGTTCCCTCAGCTGTCTGTATATAGACAATGGCATACTGACAAAGATAAAATGGAGCAGGGGTGTTACATTTGATGCAAATTAGTTTTGAAATTATGTAAATGTTCTTACTACAGATTTTCCGATACAGAGGTAGTCAGGCTTCTCCTGAAAGGAGCATTGCGATTCCTGGAATTATTCCTTTCTACAGAAATGTGATCATTTTCTTTATGGACAAAAAAAACCACAACTTACTGTTTATCCTGTGTTTTTAAGTTTTCAGAGTCTGGCAAGATCTTGAAGAGGTCCTATGGTGTGTTGCTAAAGCTCATCATGTACTACTTCTGCTGCTGCTCTATTCAGAATTTAGAGAATTAATTCAGACGCTTTTAGGAGGACGGACTAGAATCGGGACTGTCGTTCAACACTCTTTTGTGGAGCCCTGAATCTCCTCCAAGGCTACAGGTCCATTGAGTTTGCATTAAGCCTGTTTAAACTATGGCGGACGGGAGGATCTATGTGGGGAACCTTCCCATGGATGTGCAGGAGAGGGACATTGAGGATCTCTTCTTCAAATATGGAAAAATTCGGGATATCGAGCTGAAGAACAACCGAGGCACCATCCCGTTTGCCTTTGTTCGTTTTGAGGACCCACGGTGAGTTCCAGGGCTGATGTTTCATTTTCATCATCACTGACTGACGTCAGGAAACACATGGAGGAGACATTTCTCAGGTGTCTCTCATTAGAAAGAAAGTTAGGAGCACTTTACTCTCTTCCCATAGGGATGCGGAGGATGCTGTCTATGGAAGGAATGGATATGGATTTGGAGACTGTAAGCTGCGTGTGGAATATCCTCGATCCTCAGGATCCAAATTTAGTGGACCTGTTGGAGGAGGACCAAGGGGAAGGTTTGGGCCTCCGTCACGCAGATCTGAGTTCCGGGTTATAGTCACTGGTAAGTCAAAATGTCTTCAATGTGAGCAGAGGTACATGTGCATAGTATACTTGCATGTAAATTGTTTTTGAGGTGTTGGAAGATAACTAAAACAACATGCTACCATTTGAAAGGTATTTGTACTGATTTGGTATCTGAACCCTGTTTTTCCGTTTTCCTTGTAGGTCTTCCTCCTACTGGCAGTTGGCAGGACCTCAAAGATCACATGAGGGAGGCAGGAGACGTATGCTTTGCTGATGTTCAAAGGGACGGTGAGGGAGTTGTGGAATTCCTTCGGCGGGAAGATATGGAGTATGCCCTGCGTCGACTGGATGGGACAGAGTTCAGATCCCACCAGGTTAAAAACTTTAAAAAAATTTTTAACACTGCAGGACTAAGTGCAGGTGCTTAGTTACACTAATGACTAGGGCTGAGCATTATGGCAAAAATATAATCACTAAACTTGAACATTTTGTTGGTACACAGTATTCATTACAGTATCTAGTTCGCCTGAGGTTTGATCAGTTGGAAGTCCACTTAAAATGGCTATTTTGTTTGCAATACAACATGCATTTTTCTTTTTTTTACCATTCAGGCCTCTTATAGCATTAGTTTAGTTTTACTTACCAAAAATGGTCTTAATTTATTTTTACATTACCATCATCCCTTTGAATGAAACAGGCCGTTCTTGTTACTGTGCCTTTAAGACTGCTCTGTGTAAATGAGCTCTGTTCTGACTGTCGCAGATCTGAGCTAAAACACTCCTTATAAGTTCAGCATGAATGGACAGAGCCAAACTGCTATAGGCTGAATAAGTAGATATATGTAAATATCCCCCGCGACCCTGAGGGAGAAGCGGCTTAGAAAATGGATGGATGGGTGTAAATGTCCTTTTTTTGTGACATCACAGGCACAATGAATTCAAAACGGGCAACTTAATACCCATATATGGACTGAGGAGTGACTAGCTTGAAAAGTGGTATTATTTGGTTTATCACGATAACAACAAACACTGTCTTATTGCTCACCCCTAGTAGTGACAGTTGTGCAACTGTGGTGTCATGGGAGATAATTATGACTTAAAATCTCTTACCAAGACTTCAGTTTCTGTACAATATTAAATTTCTTTATAGAGAGTATGGTTCTGGTGAATACCTTTTTAACAGCTTCTGTTTGTTATTTAGGGGGAGACCGCTTACATCAGAGTCCTGGAAGAGAGGGGTACAAGCTGGGGTCGTTCACGGTCCCGATCCAGGTCTCGTGGGCGCTATACACCTCCTTATCAGAGCAGAGGGTCCCCGCCTCCTCGCTACCGGTCCCCTCCACGTTATATGTCTCGTCATAGCCCTCCCCCTCGACGAGCCCCACCTCAGCATCACAGCCCACCCCCACGCCATTATCGGTAAAGAGCCAAGAGATGCTAGAGCTGTTGAAGTCACCCACGCCCCCCATCTTCCCACCTTTTTAATATTTTGTTTTGATTCTTAATTTTGTAATTTACATTCCGTCAGTAAGACACCCCAATGGCCTTCACCGTACAAAATGGTCTCAACAAAATGATTCCTCTTCTGGTTAACTTAATATCCAGAAAGAGAGAATGTTACAGAGCAGATGTTGTGAAATGGAAGAGCTTTTAGTGTGTGGCATTTAAAACAGTCATCATGACTTTTGTCTTAAATGTTAATATTGAAAAAGCTTTTGGGACAATGTGAATTTGATTAATCTACAAAATCTTTTCTTTTAAATAAAAGACTGATCTTTTAATTTTTTTGTGTGTGTGCACCCAACTCCCTTTTTGTATCATGTAATGGGTGTATGCAAAGTATTTTTTTTTTTTTTTTTTTTTCCCAATTAAAGCATTGAATCATGATGTTGTTCTCCCAAATCTTGTTAATGTGTCATTATTGAAGAACAGTAACAGCTAATTGGAACTGCTTGGTTTTCTTTCTCATATATTGACATAGGCCCATATTCACAAAGCATCTCAGAACGGGAGTGCTTATCTAGTTCCCACAGACACAGTAAGATCACTGTAAATAATAATCTGAGCTTAAATCAGCTCTACTTCTAATAAGGAGTTTGTCAATAAAGAAAAATGTGTGAGCAAGAAAAAGAGTAACACAATTCCAAAGCAAAAAACAAAAGGCGGGTTAATATCTTCACATTATTCCAGTTATTCAATTATTCAAACATTCATTACAAGAATTCACAACATCCATCAGGTACACATTGCCTACATGTCCAAAAGCAATGACCGTTACTAATTGAGCAAACCATGAACACCTTGATAGTGTTTTTACTGATCATGCTTAAAATATCAAATTAGTAACAAGTTTCTATGACACGTTACCCAACCACTCAGTTTTTCCCCGTACTCAAAACAAGTCTTCATATCTAGCTCTTCCTGATGATGCCAGCGTCACCAGTCCAAGTCAGGAGAATATCCCTGACAATCAGGCAGTAGAGAATATCAGAGACAATGACTGCTCCCTTCAGCTCCTTTCAGATCCCATCAACTGCCAGGCTTCTCTTTATTTGGCCCCATGAACTCCACACCATCAATGGGAATGTCCTTTTCTTTGATGGCTTTCTGCAACAATAAAAGTTTATTAGTTTATGATGCATTAGGCTATAAAATTAATGGTTCACCAAAAAAACTTAGTTTACACAATTTCCCCTTTATTTTCCCCAAACACAGCTGATCAAGTTTGGTGTCTGAAGTTTGCTTCTTGAATTTTGCACTGGAGCTTCAAGGCTAATGTAGCTAACAAGTAATGGACTTGTATTACATTATTTTAGTCCTGGAGCTACAAGGCTAAAAAGCAACCTATGGACAAAAAACCTATTGTGTATGGGGTAAATTGTGTAAGTCAGATTTCTGCGTAAACCTTTGCTTTAAAGGTACAGTATGTAAGATTTAGCAGCATCTAGCGGTGAGATAGCAGACCGCAACCAACTGAATGCCGTCAATTTGCAAGTGTGTAGTAGAACCTAGATAGATGGATTCTTTATTGATCCCGAAGGAAATTTAGCACAAAACAGAGCTACTGAAAAGGCTGCCACCCACAGCGGCGCTGGATGCATGTATGGTGTCTGTCAGGTTTTCTGCCATGGCCTGTCCCAATTTCAGTTTTGTTTCTTCATGATATCGCTTCTGTGACGAGGACTCGCACTCCTTCACTTTTTCCTGTGCTAAATAAAATGTGTGAAAAATTTGGGTTCTCAAACTTCTCAGAACACAAAATGGTTAGGCAGCACCAGCAGAAACCACAGAATCTTCTTTCAGCGTCTTGAAAAACTGGCATTATAGCATCACCAAATTCAGGCAGCCACTTCAATGTAAAAATGCAAAGGGCGCTCCCTAGAGCCAGTGTTTCGTTGTCCGTTCTGGGCTACTATAGAAACATTTACATTTACGGCATTTTGGCTGACGTTGTTATCCTGAGCGATCATTTTACACAGGTAGGCCAAGGTGGTGTTAGGAGTCTTGCCCAAGGACCCTTATTGGTATAGTGTAGGGTGCTTGCCCTGGTGGGGGATTGAACCCCAGTCTACAGTGTAGAAGGCAGAGGTGTTAACCACTACACCAACCAACCCAAAACCTGGCGGTGCAACATGGCAGTCTCTGTTGGAAATGGACCTGCTCCCTATGTAGATATGATGTGCTCATTCTAAGCTAGCGGACACAATGGTTCATAGTTACAGGTGAGTATACACTTACAACATGGTTTTGTATGCTATATTGCATTTCTTTATCATGAAATTTTCAAAAACTGAATCACCGTTTTTGAAAATTTTGTAATGTTAAATGAAATCATTTAGTGAACAGCCAGTTTTATTGGTGTGAAATGCTCCGTTCTGGAGAAACTGGCCGAGTCACAATTGTTCACAGTGGTGGTGATGGGAACCAGACGTCTGAAGAGTTAAACGCCTCTCAAATCTACTTTAAAGAGCTTCATGACCAGAAACAGTTATGAAGATATTGCCTGATGTCTGAGATATTTTTTTCTGATTTTTTAAGACAAAAATGTATGTACTGTTTTAAATACATCAGTGATCGTGTGGTACATGCAGGGCATTCAAAGGTTTTTATTAAACAAAGTTATTACATAAACTGGTTGGGAATACGCCGACGTCTCCCGCATGAGGCACTGTTTTCGTTTTGAGAAAAGGTTCTGGTGTAATACGTATTTTTTAAAGCCATTCACGGTGGAGAAATACATGCAGAGCATTTTAAGGCAAAATAGTCCCACAGTCCCTAAAGAAAACTATTTGTCCAGACCTCTGTTAACATCATCAACACTACATATAAAGACCTCAGAGAACATGCAAGTTAACTGGTCTCTGTCTGTGTTGTAGACCTTGTGACCTGTGGTTGACCACCACTGTAAAGAAATCAGAGCCTGTTAGAGGGGACCTATTATGCTTATTTTCAATTTTATTTTTAGGTCTACTAGAAAAGATTTACATGCTTCAGTGTTGCAAAAACACACTATTTTTCTCTTATTGTACATAAATTAAAAAAAAAAAAAAAAAGTTCAGGAACTGGCCCTGTGACCGGAAGGTTGCTGGTTCGATCCCCAGTGCCGACAGTCCATGACTGAGGTGTCCTTGAGCAAGACACCTAACCCCCAATTGCTCCCCGGGCGCCGTGGATAGGGCTGCCCACCGCTCTGGGCAAGTGTGCTCACTGCCCCCTAGTGTGTGTGTGTGTGTGTCTATGTGCTGTTTCACTTCACGGATGGGTTAAAAGCAGAGGTGGAGTTTACTCTATTCACCCTCAGTCTGAAACACTCTGTTAGAGCACCTTTGTCTTTAAGCACCGTCTCCCAGTGTGCTCTGATTGGTCAGCTCGCCTACTCTGTTCTGACTGATCAACCACCAGAGCGGTTCCGCTCCTACATGTTCTGCCCCTGTCTTGCAGTCTGCAGACAGACCGTTCTGAGCAGATGTAAACACCACTGTTGCTATTTTTCCAGTGATGTCGGTTCTGCTGTGTTAGTTTGAGCCAGAGTTCAATCCTGAAAGTCATGTCAGCTTCTTATCGACATATGGTCACAAACTCTTCCCGGCCTCCGGTAACTGCTGTGTTGGATGAAGGTGTGGCAAGCTTGTCGGTAGGCAGGCAATAAGGACTGTGTTACAAGATTATGTCATCTTGTAACAAAGGAGAAGGGCTGGAATTCCAACAAGGCATTTCAGGTGGTTTCTGTGGGAGAGAGTTTCTCCCTCTTTTGCCGACCATTCACATGCACGAAAAGCTTTTCCCAGGAGACCAAAAGGTCTGTTTGAAATTTCTCTGCAACATACCATTTCATATCAAACCACTCTGAACGCCACTGTTTACATCTTAATGACTGAATTATGCAGAAAAAAGGACAAATCAGTGAAATTCCCCTTTAGCCTGCTCACTGTCTGAATGTCTTGGACAGCTTATGACCACACCTCCTGACAACAACGTAGCCACATCTCTTACTAACTCACCTCTGAGACTCAGCGAAGCTACGCTTTTTACTAAAGCTTCTTATGCAAAACTATGAGTTATTCACAAATAGCAATATATACAACGTCTCAGAAAGGTTTCTGAGAAAATCTATTATGGTTAGTAAGTGTGGCTGCTAAACTTGGTTTGAACCATTTTAAAGGGGAACTCAACATTTCTAAAATAGTTCAGTCCTTGAGATCTAAAGTGTCATTCAGAGTGGTTTGATGTGAAATGGTTCCTTGTAGAGAAACATACCGATTTCTTTACGGTGGTGGTGACAAGAACCAGGGGTCACCATGTCTACAACACAGATGTAGCCATTTTATTTACTATCCAAAAGCACCAGGGAACCTACACCTGCCTTCTGGGTTCTCTTATGTGGTGATGATGGTAAAATAGTGATAGACATCAGGCAGCAGATATATAACCACTTCATGTAATCACCTTTATTGGGGGAGCTTTTAGAGGTGGACGTCTCTCTGTATGTTTCTCCAGAGCGAAGCTTTTCATAACAAACCACTGTGAATGACCGTTTACAACCATTTAGTTCTGCGGATTTTTCGAAAACCGGTGGAGTTCCCCTTTCATGTAGCCGATCTGGTGTTTAAATCGTCACCTTGAGCTACGCAGCATATATTCTGGTTTAGTTTACGCGTTCAGACCTAAAGGCTTCTCTTAGCTTTAGCTCAGGGCCTTTACTGGGTCTAAATCAGAACATCAAGAGTCAAGATGTTCACCTCTGAGGGGAAAAACATCCAGCAGCTTCATTCTGGGGGGGGGGGGGGCTCTGAGGACACCGAGACACGGCCATCAACGCCGAATTAACACAGAGGTTAGTGCTGGAGACGTACCTGAACACAGGACTGGTACTTCTTGAACATCTCCGTGCAGGGATCGCCGCTCCGATCTCCCTTCAGGAACTTCTCAGCGAACCAGCGGTTGAAGCACTGGTCGTATTCCCGCTTCAGCTCCGTGCAGCCTTCGCCCACACTGTTCATTTTCAGGAAGAGTCTTCAGACAGTCTGATCGATGCGGGGCCTGCAGCTCAAGCTCTGTCTGTCCGTCATCCCCAGTCCGGCTCTCCGGGGTGCTCGCTTGACTTTGCGTGAACCACGTGGTCAGAGTAGGACCCAGGCGCGTAAGTATGACGTAAGGCTGTTGCTAAGATGGTGTGGGACCCGTTCTACCGTTTCTAAGCGAACCGACTTAATTATGTCGTTCCCACACCTTGTCGTGGGCACACATTATTTTTATTCATACAGGATGTCACCAGCGGGGCTCCATACCTATGAAAATAAAATTAATGCGTGTAAACAAAGTCACGTGGATTGTTCACAGTGGTGTAAATGTGCGATAGTTTTGTGATAGAGGATCTTAACCACTTGGCTATAGAGACATTTAGGAAAAATGATGGAATTCCCCTTTAAGCTGCACCACCCGGGCTTTCCCAAGGAACCTGAGCAGCAAATAAACACATGATGATAAAGACGAAACTAGATACAAACAACATGAGACTTGGAAATGTAGACGAACAAGATGCTTGGGTCTAAATGTAAACTAAGGAGAATTCCACAGATTTTTTCCAAATTCGGCACAATTCATGTGTAAACAAAGTTATTCAGTGTTTTGTTCTGAAATGGTCCAAGAAATTTACCAACTCTGATTTCTTTACAGTGATTTAATACAAACACAATTTCTGAGCCTTTAACCTATATGTGTTTATATATCCCCACTCTTGTCCAAAAACTTTTTTTTTTAAATAATATCTGAGGTACTAGTTTTTGTTCTGACAGTGACAATATGTCATGGTGATGTTAGTTAAATAGCTATACATTTTCTTGCTGTAAAAATTCTTTGGGTACTATTACGCCTTACAACGCACTACATGTACGGCTGCATTGGCCACCTGTGGGAATGGTGGAGTGTCGAGATTGCAGGGCTGCATGACAATCTAGAGACTGGGTTCCCCTCGAAAAGATCAGGCTGGGCTCCAATTTTGACTTGCACACACGTGATGTTTTATTTGCACACTAAAACACGCAAAGTGAAAGAAAACACTGGGGAAAAATAGATAAACGGATCGCAGCGCAACTAAAATGACTAGGATTAATGGATTATTTCTGAGCATCTACGCAGTCCCTCTTGGATGTTTCTGGCTAAACCTCAGCCAGCTTGTGCCAGAGAGACACGTAGGCACATCCTCCATTCACATAGACACATACTCCATTCACATGGACATATAGGAACACCTTGGGCAGTCATGGGCTGGAGGTTAGGGAATTGGCTTTGTGACTGGAAGGTTGCCGGTTCAATTCCCAGTGCTGACAGTCCATGACTGAGGTGTCCTTGAGCTAGACACCTAACCCCCAATTGCTCCTGGGTGCCGTGGATAGGGCTGCACACTGCAAGTGTGCTTGCTTTTTAATCCCATTTGTGGGATTTAAAAAGTATCACTTAATTTATCCTCCATTCACATAGATGTTACTTTTTTTAATCCCACAACCGGGAAAATTCCACCTCCGCACTTAACCCATCCGTGAAGTGAAACACCACACTTGCCCGGAGTGGTGGGCAGCCCTATCCACAGCACCCGGGGAGCAATTGGGGGTTAGGTGTCTTGCTCAAGGACACCTCAGTCATGGACTGTTGACACTGGGGATCGAACCGGCAACCTTCCTGTGACAGGGCCAGCTCCCTAACCTCCAGCCCACGACTGCCCCCTTTTTTTTTTATAATTATTTTTTAATTTTTTAAATAAGACACATAAGACACATCCATTCACATAGACACATAGACACAGACACATAGGCACATCCTCCATTCACATAGACACATAGGCACATAGACACATAGGCACATAGACACATAGGCACATCCTCCATTCACATAGACACATAGATACATAGACACATAGGCACGTCTTCCATTCACATAGACTCATAGACATAGACACATAGATACATAGACACATAGGCACATCCTCCATTCACATAGACACATAGACATAGACACATAGATACATAGACACATAGGCACATCCTCCATTCACATAGACACAGACACATAGGCACATCCTCCATTCACATAAACACATAGATACATAGACACATAGGCACGTCTTCCATTCACATAGACACATAGGCACATAGACACATAGGCGCACAGGCACATCCTCTGAATGAACCCCCCCCCCCTTTAATATCCTAGCCACACCCCATCAGGTTACCCATTGCCCAGGGCTAGTGAGGGGTTACACAAAACAAAATCTCTGAATCTAAAAGCGCAGCGTGTTGAAAAGGGGTGGGGCTTGGAAACCACAAGGCAGGCGTTAACAATTTGCATGATCGTTTACATTTATAAATCCTCACATTCTCAGTGGGTGTTTAGGTTTAGCGACATGTTTGTGTCATTTTTCCAAGGACAGTTTACCTGTAATATGATGCAAATAACTGAAGCACAAACACTCACCACAGTTCACATTTATTCCATATTACAATACAGATTATCGTTAGTGGCACAACATTCTGACAATATATTATATTGTTACACAGATTACAATAAAAATATATAAGCGTAGAGTATAATCTTTTAACATAGTCAGGTTATCTGTTATATTTCCGTTCTCTTAAATAAATCGTCACTTTCAAATACAGCACTTTGTACAATTCACAAATAATTTCATTTTCCATATCATTCAATTGTTTTTATACTGTGTTCTATTAAGAAATGGCAATACGCACAGATATAGATGGAAATGTCATATGGGTGATGGTTAGTGTTGATAACACTGGCACTTAAAACACATGGTTTGAATTACAAGATTTTTTTTAGCAGATTCCTACAATCACATTGAATCCAGTGCTAAAAGTATGAGACAACCATACAAAATTTTGGTTGCTGGTAGATCAGAGCACACACGTGCACACATATTCACTCACCCACCACACCCACACCCACACACGCTCCTCATGTACAGTGGGTTGCAAAAGTATTCATACCCCTTGAACTTTTCCATATTTTGTCACATTACAACCACAAACATAAATATATTTCACTGGAATTTAATGTGAAAGACCAACACAAAGTGGTATACAATTGTGAAGTGGAAAGAAAATTATACATGAATCAAAACATTTTTTACAAATAAAAAACTAATAAGTGCGACGTGCAAAAGTATTCAGCCCCCTTTTCCCTGAGTGCAACCAATTGCATTCAGAAGTTGCCTGATGACTGCTAATGACTCAAAAGGGTCCACCTGTGTGTAATCTAATCTCAGTACAAATACAGCTGCTCCGTGACGGCCTCAGATGTTGGTTAAGAGAATATTGGGGAGCAAACAGCATCATGAAGTCCAAAGAACACACCAGACAGGTTAGGAATATGGTTTTGGAGAAGTTTAAAGCAGGCTTAGGTTATAAAAAGATTTCCCAAGCTTTGAACATCTCACGGAGCACTGTTCAATCCATCATCCGGAAATGGAAAGAGTATGGCACCACAGTAAACCTGCCAAGACAAGGCCGTCCACCTAAACTTACAGGCCGAACAAGGAGATCACTGATCAGAGAGGCAGCCAAGAGGCCCATGGTGACTCTGGATGAAATGCAGAGAGCCACAGCTCAGGTGGGGGAAACTGTCCACAGGACAACAATTAGTCGTGCACTACACAAATGTGGTCTTTATGGAAGAGTGGCAAGGAGAAAGCCATTGTTAAAAGAAAACCATAAGAAGTCCCGTTTGCAGTTTGCCAGAAGCCATGTTGAGGACACAGCAAACATGTGGAAGAAGGTGCTTTGGTCAGACGAGACCAAAATAGAACTTTTTGGCCACAATGCAAAACGCTATGCGTGGCGGAGAAATAACACTGCACATCACTCTGAAAACACCATCCCCACTGTCAAATATGGTGGTGGCAGCATCATGCTCTGGGGGTGCTTCCCTTCAGCAGGGACCGGGAAGTTGGTCAAAGTTGATGGGAAGATGGATGGAGCCAAATACAGGGCAATCTTGGAAGAAAACCTGTTGGAGTCAGCAAAAGATTTGAGACTGGGGCGGAGGTTCACCTTCCAGCAGGACAACGACCCTAAACATAAAGCCAGAGCTACAATGGAGTGGTTTAAAAAAAAGAATATTCATGTGTTAGAATGGCCCAGTCAGAGTCCAGACCTAAACCCAATTGAGAATTTGTGGCAAGATCTCAAAACTGCTGTTCACAAACGCTCTCCATCCAATCTGACTGAGCTTGAGCTGTTTTGCAAGGAGGAATGGGCAAGAATTTCAGTCACTAGATGTGCAAAGCTGGTGGAGACATACCCTAAAAGACTTGCAGCTGTAATTGCAGCAAAAGGTGGCTCCACAAAGTATTGACTCAGGGGGGCTGAATACTTTTGCACGTCGCACTTATTCGTTTTTTATTTGTAAAAAATGTTTTGATTCATGTATAATTTTCTTTCCACTTCACAATTGTATACCACTTTGTGTTGGTCTTTCACATTAAATTCCAGTGAAATATATTTATGTTTGTGGTTGTAATGTGACAAAATATGGAAAAGTTCAAGGGGTATGAATACTTTTGCAACCCACTGTATATGTTATATATGCCGACTACAGTAATGTATGAACAAGTCTCACATATAATGGCTTCAGTCAACCCACATTCTGATGCAGAGACATAGCCTACTTATCGGCCTCGTGGTATAATCACTCACTGAGCAGAAACAAATTGACAGCACTTGTCCCTAAACAAAGGAACTTAAGGCAAAAAGACGGATAAAAAATAAACACATCTCCGAGTTTATAGATATATTACCGATAGATTGTTTTTCGAGTAAGGTTGGTTCGCTGAGTGAGGTACATAATTGTGTAGCAGCTCAACATGTCACTGAGTGACAAAGTCACTGGGGGCGGAAAGCTTAAGTAATAATTACAAAAATCACTGTCTTCTCATTTATAATACAAGTTCAGTAATACCTGAAAATAGAACGGTGTGCTGACACAGACTAAGGTTTGCGTGCAAATATTCTGATGCCATGACGAACAAGCAATACTCGACACATTTGGGAGCTGTCTGTGTTTCTAATTTGTACAAATGATAAAAAAGACCACAATTTCAATGTTTTGTGCTTTTCAAAGAATCTGCATTGGTAGAGGGAAATTTGGCTTCCGTCACCATTGACTGCATGTAGTCTACGGCAGTGGTCTTCAAATTTGGAGCAGCTTCCAGTCCTGGATTTTGTAATCTTACCAGTCAGTCTACATCCCGACCCTGACCTATGGTCATGAGCTGTGGGTAATGACCGTAAGAATGAGATCACGAATATAGGCGTCACAAATGAGCTTTCTTCGCAGGGTGGTGGGATACACTATACATGATACACCCTCTCAACCCTAGGGTGAGGAGCTCAGTCATCTCAGAGTAGAACCGCTACTCCTCCACATTGAGAGGAGCTTGTTGAGGTGGTTCTCACATCTGATCAGGATGCCCCCTGGATGCCTCCCAGTGGGGGTTTACCAAGCATGGCCTAAAGGGACGAGACCCCGGGATCGTTCTAGGACCTGCTGGAAGGATTATGTTTTCAAGTTGGCCTGGGAGCGGCTTGGGGTCCCTCAGAACAAGCTAAAGGAAGTTGCAGGGGACAAGGATTCTCTGCTCTCCCAACTGTTACTGTGAGCCTAGCTAGACTAAGTAGTTAAAGATGATGAGGATGATGATGATGCTTGTTAATTGGACTGCTGACTGGAGCTATACTCTATACCCTATACTGATCAGAACGGGAAAACAGCCTGATAACTTTCTACCTGAGTCTGAACAGAACCATGGCAATACCATTTGACAACAAGCCCAACAAAATTTTGTCTGAACCCCAGTCCAAGGATGATCTGAGACCAAAACAAGTTATGTCTGAAACTGATCCAAACCAGTCCCTCACCTAAAGTGCAAATAAAACCTGATAACTTGATGCAATTCAGTCAAAACCAATTCTGCACACTAGCTGGGTCTCCCTTTATCACACAGAGCTACCACACTGGTAAGGTCAAGGCTAGCACACGCTTCCTCTGAGGCACATGTAGCCCCACTGCATCTTTAAAAACAACAACCAGTGAACAGTTCAACATGCTTGGAGGAGAACACTAACCGCCAATTCTGTTAAGTCAGTTAACAGACACCTGCATTGGCTGGTGTAACGAAAGATATAATAAATAATCATCTGCCTGAAATTCAAATTTACTAAACAAGCAGTGCTTTTTCAAAGAACATCTGAAATATTTTCAGTCTGGAAAAATGTTCATTAATGAGGTGTTTTCATGGTGAGCAGTGCTGATATAGCTAAATTAGCCTTTACCTAACATACCACATAAAAAATGACTTTTGGTTGACTAAATTAACAAACATGACACCGTTTTATTTCCTGTGCATCCATTTGCTCTCAAGAAGCAACATGCTTAATATATCCACCTATTGAGCCTGCTGCAGATTAGCTCTACCCATTCACAATGAAACTATAAGGAACCTTTCAGCCTTGACTGATTTTTGAATAAGACAAGACAGAGCAGCCAATCAGAACAGAGCTCATTTGCAAGTATATGTTTTAAAGGCACAGTAACAAAACATCCTGTTTAAGTGATAAAAAGAGTCAGGAAAACGGTCATGTTAAAAAGAATTCATTCGTTTTTGGTACATAAAACCAGACAAATGTTATAAATGGATGTCAATGGAAAAGATACTGCAGGGTATGGGCCCTGTGTGGTAATGAAAGTAGAGAAAAACTAAAGTGGGGAAGATCCAGGGTAAAATCTGTTAAAAGTGGGAGACCACCTAAGAGAACCTGACTATGAAATTTAAAATGATTTCTGATCCTGATGTTAGCAGTCGGGTCCCTTCAAGTTTGGATAAAGCTTGATGTGACTGACTGGCCAACTACAACTAGTGATCATAAAACCCAGGAATGGAAACTGGATTCAAGGTGTGGATTTGAAGACCTCTGGTCTTCAGTCTTGTATAATCTTGTACACAGCTGGACTTTCTTTTGCTAAGGATTGTAATCTACTATGTCTATTTTCTATTTTAAATTTCATTGGGCGTTATTGCTCTTCAGCAGTTTCTTTTGGCCAACTCTTGCTTTTTACCTGGCATAGAACCTTAGAACCTGCTCTCAGCAGTGCCCTGTGGAGGTCAAGAGGAAGAAGCAATCTAAGAGCTGGGGTCGAATGTATGATGCGCAGAAAAGGGGTAAAAGTAGTCTTCTTCGTTAGATAATGGAGAGCGAATGGTGAAAGACGCTGAATCACTTGTTCTCTATAAGGATCTGGACTTTGTGGACCAGGTCTCGGGCCATCACGACAAGTTTTGGGACATCATGTCGCTCAGCCATTTCTGAAATAAAGCATGGGGAAAATGATGATTGCCAACTAAACTATTGTGCTTTGTACTACTAATACAATATGCTTTAGTGGCACTTTACCGTTGAAGAACTTGATGATGTCAGTGAAGTCCATGTTGTTCTCCAGAATTATGTCTCTGTACAGCTCAACCAGAGCCAGGGCAATGAAGAGCACAAAGTGCCCAGAGGAGATGGTTCGGGCAGCCCAGATGGTCTCCCATACGGAGAACACATCATCATACACCATTTCTTAGGAGACATACACAAACAACAGCATTAACAGTATTAAGGTGTCACCTTAACACCTACACTCACCAAGCACTTGATTAGCAACACTACACTAATACTGGGAAGAGCCTTCCTTTGCTCTCAAATCAGTCTCAGATTTTTTTAGAGGCACTTTCATGCTGTGAATCTCCCATTTTACCACATCCCAAAGGTGGTATACTGGATTCAGATCCGGTAACCAGGAAGACCACTGAAGAACACTGAACTCATTGTCATGTTCCTGAACCCAGTTTGAGGGAAGGGAGACACATGGTCAACAACAATACTCAAATAGGTTGTGGGATTTAATTGGTGATTGATTTGTATTACTAGCCCAAACTTGTGCCAAGAAAAGATTCCCCACACCATTACACCACCTTCACCAGCCTGGACTGTTGACACCAGGCCGGTTGGGTCCATGGATTCATGATGTTGGTGCCAAATTCTGATCTTAACCATCTGTGTGCCTCTCAGAAATCAAGATTCATCAGACCAGGCTATGTTTTTCCAGACTGGCAAACACAGAAAATCTGTCAGCCAAGCCAAGTGGAAACCATGTTCTTCTGCTGTTGTAGCCCATTTACCTCAAGCTCCAACAAGTTGTGCATGCTAAGATGCTTTCTGCTCATCACAATTGGGGTTATCTGAGTTACAGTAGCATTTCTGCCAGCTCAGTTCTGAGTAAACTCTAGCATCTGCTGTGTGAAAATCTCAGGGGATCAGCAGTTATAGAAACCAGCCCATCTGGTACCAAGAATCACCACAGTCAAAATCACTGAGATCACATTTCCCCCATTTTGATGGTTGAAGTGAGCATTACCTGAAGCTGCTGGACCATATCTGCATGACTTTATGCACTGCACTGCTGCTACACAATTGGCTGATTAGATAACTGCATGATTGACAGGTGTTTCTAATTAAGTGCTCAGTGAATGTATGTCACTGTTCTCTGGAAAGAATTTGGTAATTCCACCAATATTTCAATATTTTTTCACAGTTAAATTGCTGAGATGTAAACAATGTCACTCAGTGTGCATTAATGTGAAACGGTACATTGTAGATAAACTGATTTCTTTATTTGAAACTACAGTTTTATGTTTGATCTTACCTCTCTTAAAGTCTAGGAGGAACCACCGGTAACAGAAGTAAAAGTGGGTGTAGTCTCCATTCTGTTGCATTAGCTCAAAGAGCTCAGAGTCAAGAATCTGTAAAATATTTTAAAAAGCACTACTGAAAGTGAAGAAACACATAAGAAGTCACTGCTTGCTGAAGAAATTTTCCTGTAGTCATACTTGAATAAGGGAGCGCATGTTGGCGAAGTGGGTGTCCATTGCTCCTCCATGAGGAAAGTTCTGATTCATTCTTTTCATGAGTTCTGTAAAGCAGCTAAAAGCCATGGCCTCTAACAAAAACAAAAAGAGACTGAGTCAGACCAAAAGCCTAGAGAATACAGTTAAGAACACAATGATGCACTTCCTATTAATAATCAATCCACTGTTTAAAAGGGCGCTGTACAGGAACACAAAGGAGAAATCCACTGATTTTTTTTCTGCATAATTCATTTTTATGATGTAAACAAAGTAATTCACAGTGGGTTGATGTGAAACGTTCAACTGAAGAGACACATGCTGATTTTTTCACAGTGGTTGTGATAGGAACTAGAAGTCCAGAGCATTTAATGCGTCTAGAAGCTGTGTCACACATTCTTACATGAAATGGTTACTGCCCAGTACCTGAGACCTGAGATCAGATTTCATCCTAAAATGACATTCATTCATCAGTACCCAATTTTTTTCTAATTGTACCACTATTTTATCTTTACATTACTTTTTTGATAGTAAATAAAACAGCCTTATTTGGGTTGTAGACATTGCAACCCCTGGTTCCTCACCTAGACTCTATCACCACCACTGTAGAGAAAATCAGTGTTGGTAAGTTTCTCTGCAATTAACCATTTCCCATGAAAACACTAAATGACCTTGTTTACAATGTGTGAATGTGTTCCAATATGCTGTGTTAGACAATGTAATTTAAAATAGATGTCCGAATATTAATACACCTGACCATAATAAAAGGATTAGCAGACTGTAGAGTTTAAGGAACTTGGTGTGAACTTACCATCATCAAGAATAACTAGTAGGGGTGCAAGTAAGTCACACATTCCTTGCACATAGCCGATATCTAGGTGCTGCCAAACGTAGCTATGAAGAGAAATCAAGCAAAAAAAGCGTAAGTGAGTTTTAGGGGCCTTTGATAGCAGCGTCTAGTGTTCATTTTGTGTTCAACATGTAAAAAGTAGTTTTAGATTCACCTGCACATGATGTTGCGCAGTTTCTCCAAGTTGGCAGTGGTGAAGTACCAGTAGTTCCTGTCACATCGTTGGACATCTTTGTCAATACGGTGCAGATTGAGGGTGTACAAGTCTAGCAGCTCTTGCTACAGAATTACAGGGAAAAATGGACATAATGCACACTCTGAATATAAACTCACTGGCCACTTTATTAGGTCCACTTAGGCCTTATTCACACACTGCTTCTACGTGGCAAGAGATATAAAATAGCGCGAGCACTACATGTCGAACGCGCTGGCCTTACATACATAGCATTTGTACTGTGGAGAGGAACAGCGAGAAATTTATACAAATGTTCCTGTTTCCAGATGGATAAATGGCCCCATCAGTCACTCTGTTCAAAAAAATAAAAAATACAGTTTATGAAAGTACACTGTATATTTGTTTGTCCTCGACAGCATTCTGACTTAGGCAAAAGTTTCAAGACCAACCAAGAAATCTGTTTGCAGCACGGAATGTTTAACTAGTTATTTATCATGCATCAAAATTTAAAATATGGTTTTTAAGTTTGTATATGGTTTTCTATTGAATTTTCACAGATTTCCATGGCTTATTTCAGTGTATTTTGCTGCCTGACGCACAGAATAAATCAGCGCCGGTTCTATTCTCTAAACACCGTGCCACTTCAGTGCAGCGTCAGGGACGCTCTGTCTGTATGAAAGCAGTGACCACTTAACATGGGTGCCAAAATGAAAAGCACGATGTTCAGTGTCTCTCATGACATGCAGACACAGTAAGTGTGAATTGGCCCTTACCTTATAGGTACCCTTTGACGTTCTACAATTACAAACTCTGTTTTTCTGCATACGTTGTTAGCCCCCCCCAGGATCCCCAAAGGACCACCAATGAGCAGGTATTATAAAGTGGTTAACTATTCTCAACACTGCTCTACTCAACACTTTGTGTCCCCTCTTTTAGCCACTCCTACCTTGTTTGACCACCAGTTGTAAACAACTGTTGCTGCATGTTGCATGTTTAGTAATATACAGTGTCATTTTAACATTTACATTTATAGCATTTGGCTGACGCTCTTATCCAGAGCGACTTACAATTTGATTATTTTTACATAGGTAGGTGTTAGGAGTCTTGCCCAAGGACTCTTATTGGTATAGTGTAGGGTGTTTGCCCAGGTGGGGATTGAACCCCAGTCTACAGTGTAGAAGGCAGAGGTGTTAACCACTACACTATCCCAACCATCATTTAACATTTAACATTACCAGTAACTTTTATGAAAGATGCCACAATGTTTGGTGACATGACAGCTTATGTGATGTGCTAATTTTTGCTACGTGTACTATCATGACATCAAACATTATGGACCATTATGACAATAAATGCTTATGGCAACATGACACTGTTATGTTACTGGACATCTCATGACAGCATATGACATCTGCCATCATATGTTTAAGGTATGGTTAGGTCAATGTTGTGTAGCAGGGTTCAAGTGTTAATCATCCCCTAGTCCTTCATTAGTGGTCAGTTTCTGGTTGCAGGACACTGTTGGCTGGATATTTGTGGTTGCCGAACTATTTTCAGCTAAGAGTTGTTTAAAACTGCAGCAGCACTGCATCATATCAGTGTGGAGAATGACCAACCTATTTAACACTTGTTATATAGTTTTGGTCCTTTGGGGGTCCTGACCATTGATGAACAGGGTATAACAAACTATGCACTGAAAGAGATGAACTACAGTCTGTAACTGTCAATTATAAAGTTTATAATGGGGTAAGCTGACTTGATCAAATGGACAATAAGTGTAGTTATAAGGTACCGGAGAAGGCAGAGGGTGATAGTACATATGAGCATTTCAAGAATAAGATAACAGTGGAGTAGGAACTATTGCTTTTGAATGATGCCTCGATTAACTTACAGAATAAGTGGTCCCAATGGAGGAAACTGGAGATGCAACATCATTTTTATGTTCTCCTCCAACAGCTAGAGAGTCTGGTTTGGGGAATAAACTCTCCATCTCTGGTTCTTCCTCAGACAGTGCTGATTCAGTACCTTCTGGACTAGTGTTTAGGCCTGCCTCCATGCACAGTTCCAGAGAAGGCATACCCGCTGCAACCTTTTCTGGTGGGATTGACAGAGCCAAGGGAGGTCCCATCATAGCAGGAACCTTGGCCAGGGTGTCCTCTGCAGGCATATAAACCAAAGCGGCTGAGATCTCCTCCATTTCTAGAGCTGATGGAGAGTCGTCTGACATGTCTGGTGATTGCTTTGATAAAGACATAATGGAAAAACAGCTCTCAGGTACAGGGTCGGTCATTTGTTTGATTAATGCCTTGCTTCTACTCTGATCAGAGTCCCAGGTCATTAAGGATGGTGCAGCTGGCTTCTCAATGTCAGGTGGATTGTTCATTAGCAATTCCATGTGTGGTACTTCAGGGAGAGGTTGAGGAGGCTTTGTTTCTTTTTCAGAAGACTCCATACAAGGTTCACTTGTCAAATCAGATGTCACACGTTCTCCCGTCTTCTCAGGCTCCTCAGGATTTCTTGTATCTTTTGGTTCATCCACGGAATACTGTTTTGTAAGTGGTCTAGGATGATCACATTTGGCAGGTACTTGCACTTTTAAATCTGGGGTTGACTGTGCTTTATCCAAATCAGACTCAATGGTTTCCTTTGCATCAGTCACCACCTGTGAGGCCCTGATCGCCTTCTCTTCAGCAGAAGCCTCAGGTGATTGACTTTCTTGCTTATTGTTGTCTGAAGACTTTGTATCCACTGTTTCATGATGCTCATTCTGTTTCATTTCAGGTAATGTGCTTTCTACTATTTCAGTAACGCTGGTCTCAGATGTTTCATTTACATCCACCTTCTCCTTCTGAGATTCCACTGAGTCAGTCCCGCTAACTTCTTTGGCATCAGAATCATCTGACTTCTGATCTTCCTGAGCTTTGATCATCTTATCTACTGTCGTGAGTCCTCCTGTGTGTAAATCCGCAGGATCTTCCTTTCTTCCATTCACAACTGGTGAGCTCTGCTCCATAGATTCTTCTTTGACCTTGCTGTCAATGCTAGAGTTGGCTGGAGGTTCCACAGCAACCTCAGAGGCCACAGCTGATGGCTCTGGTGGTGGGATTTTAGTTCCAGACTCTTGCGTGGAAGCATCCTCTGTGCTTGGAGAGCAATCTGAGAGTCCGGACGTGACAGAGAAGTTGCGAGAGGATGGATGTCCAGAATCTGGAGAACTGGTGCAGTTTGGCAGGGTGCCGTTTGGAATTTTGGGCTGTGGCTTCTCATCTTTTGGCTTAGGTTCAGATTCAATTGGGTCAACCTCATCGACAGACCCGAACACCTGCAAGTCAATACAAGTGGAGGTGAGACAAAATGCCAGGGAAATGTTTTCTGGTGAGAACCTTTAACTTGATGCTCACCTGAGTGCTACTGTTGGAGTCACTCTGAGAACAGGCATGGCTCTGTTTCTCTGAGCTGCTGCTCTGGGATGACTAGATAGCAAAATATTGACAAGGATACATTATTATTTAGTGCACTCAGTCTCTCTTCCTTCCCTCTATCCATTATCTATTTAGAGAAACAGATGTGTATATTTTGAAAATTACTCCCAGTGCACTATTCAGGAGCAATTTGTTAGGACTGCTGCAATATGTAACACCAATTATTCCTGTATAAATGGCATGACTGTTAGGAAATCCTATTTGGATCTTTGGTTAAGAGGAATTCTTGAATGCTTCCCCTTTCAGTGGATTTATACTGTATGTATTTTCCCAACCCCTGACTACAACAGCAATGGAATCCATTAGACAGGGTCCACGATTAGCATTTGTATTTCTTTGGCACGTGACACATTAAAGGGAAATTCAATTTTTTCAAAATGTCTGGGTAATTCAAGATGTTATCAGTCATTTAGAATCAAAATTCAGAGTGTTAGAATTGTTCACAGTGCTGGTGATAGAAACCAGACATCTGAAGTATAATACCTCCAAAAAACAATATAAAATGAAAGTAATAGATGAAATGATTAAACAAATGTTGGAATTTGTTAATTTATTAATTTGTAAATTTATTAATGAAGCTATAACACAGCCCAATCAAGAAGATTATCAGGTTTCTATTTAACTAGCTAGCATTAACTAAAGGTCTCTCATGGCAATATATCTTACATCAGAGCTGATTGTGGAGTCTTGTCGTAAGCTACAGTCAACACTGGCTCCAGAGGCACACTTGGCAAGGGCAGCAGCATGCTGCTCTTTCTCACGCTGCCTCACAATGGCTTCACAGCCCAGCCACTCACTCATGGTCTGCTCATAACAGGCCCGGACCTGTTCATCCACCTATAGGAAGTGCATCAGGACATCAGTTTTATATGCTAGAACACTAATGCCATTCTGTCAGTCATAATTGGCCTTCACTATACCTCCTTTCTCTCTTTGAGAGTCATGGTGAAGTGGTAGTGGCCTAGCAGGAAAGGCCACACCTCTTTCCGCAAAGTAGGTTCTACACCACCATAGTACACCAGCCGGAGAAGCTCCGCCTCTTCATAAGCCTGCCAGAGAGGAAGAAAATGTTAGATTAACAGACATAATTAAAGTAAATTTAGACTGTGTAACTGGACAGGAATTCAGGGTTTGAAAGTTTGGACGGGTCCACCCACAGAACTATCCTGAAGAAATGTCTTCCATACTTCTGCAGAGAGTCCTACTCTGGCATCATGGGGAACGTCAGGCTCAATGATGGTGGGGTTGACAAGAGCTGACAGGTGTGTGCGGACTGTGGACAGGTGACGGCAGTAGGCTAACCCTTAATGTAAGAAAAACAATCCAAAGTGAGAAGTTCATGCATTTTTGAAGGACCTAGGCTTTTACCATTACAACAATGGAAATGCTACATACAACCATAGAAAGCACGAGAAATGATCTGGTACTTCATGGTCTCGCAAAGTAACTTCAGAGGTGCCCTAAAGGAGATAACAGATATAGACATACTGTTTGATAATAGCAGATAACAGTTTGCAAGCTGTATATGTTGGGGTTCGGATTGGCAGAGGCCCTGGGAGGCTCTGCTCGTGGAAGGTCCGTCTACAGTGCCATTCAGGCTGTTATGTTTTTCATACAATCTTACATTACATGTAACTGTCACTGCTGACTGTCACTGAAACTGGTTGAGCGGACATGTTTAACTGAGTATAATCAGCATAAAAAGTGCAAGGCAACATTTGTAAAATGTTAAAAGAAAAACAGTAAGGATCCTAAAACAGAGCCTTGTGGGACACCATGTTGCACTCTTCTATGTTTAGAAAATTCCCCATTTGCAGTTTGGGCAGGGTCTGTCAAGTAAGACCTAAACATAGTAAGGATTGTCATAAACAACCATATTTGGCAGCACGTCCACTAAAATATCATGGTCTATTGTACTTAAACACAATCCAGCAGTACCAAAAGCGATTGCTTTTTCACAATCTGAGGCAACCAGTAAATCTTCCACAAAACTAAAGGGATCCCCACAGCGCTGGCTAGGGTGGTCAATGTACAGCCCCTACCCAATTCGAACCCTGGTATTTGTATGTATCAAAGTAAATAATTTGGTACTGTTATATGCCATACTTGCCTGTCATGGTTGCACCCATTGGGGAGTCCACCATCAGAAGAACCATTCTGAGAGCAGGAGGAACAGGAAGACTTTCTTGGAGTGGGCTGCCACATGCTCATGCTCTGGTCCATCAGCTCTGGGCCAACTGCATCATTATGAGAGCATCCTAAATATTACCTGGTGCATGTTCCCTAACCACCATCACCATCACCATCAGTATCACCATCATCCTCAGTATCTGTGCCATAGCTCAATTCAGTTATATCTGAGAACTACAGCTCTAAAGAATGAGTGGGTCACTAGGGTGGAAATGTAAAGGGACAGACTAAGATCAGAGATCAGGTTCTCTGTCTTTCTTCCAAAAGCAAAGTGAACCATGAGAGGGATGGTGCAGAAATGGAGATATAGTGGTATGAGGGGATGTTCATGCCTGGGCTGATGAGGTGGGGGTGATGGGATGCTGTGGCACCATCATAACCTACAGAAACAGGAAGGATGTTCACAAGACAGGATAGAAAGTACACACTAGATGGAGTAGAGGAAATACGTCACAATGACAGACCACAGCATACAGCTCCACAGTTTAGGATCTTATTGGATTTAGTCACATACCAAACTCCTGACTGCCTGGGTATATTATGCGAAACACATAATCCGTCGCCTCATCATCATCCTTATCAGAAAAGGACTCGCAGGAGCCATGTGGACTTCTTTTCCGTAATTTTGGGAAAACTTTTCCCTGTTGAACAACAAGACAAGTGTTTGTATCTTACATGTGTTTTCTTAGCCAATGTACTGGATAGAGATAAACCGTTGCTTATATCAGGTGCACCTTTCCCCTTTGGGACCATAAGGGAGGATCAAGCTGACCATGTGGAAGGAGACCTGTCTCCAGACAGGTGAGGAACTGCAGCAGGTGGCCTCCTTTTGGGAAGCGGAAAGGTGGTCTCTGGATCCCATCCTGACTCACCAAGACCACAGTGCCACCACTATCAACTGCAAACAGAAGATGATGTTTTGGGAAAACATTTTATTTTTAATGGAAGCACAGTGACCCAACAAATACTTATGGACGCAATAATTTAACAAAGATCCCAAACAGCATGTCTCCAAAGATTTTACCTTGTTGATGGCAGTGTAAATAGACAATTTCCTCTAGACGGATGGTCATTGCATAATCCCAGTACACACTAAAAAAAACATTGAAAAGTAATAGGCACTCACTAAAGAAACATGTATATAATACATAATAGTCAACAATAATATTACAGTCATATATTCCATGATAGTGATGAATAGACCTCTGCACTCATGTCATTCCCTGTTTGACGTCATGCCCATTTAAAGAAGTTCAAGACAGCACCACAGACGGCGGCCTTGTAAGTTTGATTTTTTGGTTTGTTAATGTAACCAAGGAACATTTAGTGAACCTCTGGGACACTGTTTCACCTGAAATCATTTCGGAGTTTATTCAAAAAACAGTGTTTTTAGAAATTCTCAATGGGTATATTGGGTCTGCTTAACTTGGTGAGGAGGTGAAGGAGAGGTAGGTGTGAACTTAGGAGTTCTACAAGGTTGTACACTCTCCCCCTGCTCTTCAGTCTATACACCAACAACTATGTCTCCAAGGAACCAGCTATGAAGATTCTAAAGTTTGCAGACGACACCACCGTGGTGGGCCTCATAGCCAACAGTGATGAGTCTGCCTACAAAAGAAGGTTGAGCAGCTGGTCTCCTGATGCAGCTGCAACCACCTGCTGCTTAGTACATAAAAGACTGTAGAGATGGTGGTGGACTTCAGGAGCAATCTTCCCTCCCTACACCCCCCAAAAATTAATGGCTCTGTGGTTTCCAGGGTGGAGTCATTCAAGTTCCTGTGCATGACCATATTCCAATATATAGCCAAGGGAGCAGAGAATGTTCTTCCTGGGGAAGCTGTACAAGTTCAACCTGCTGCAGACCCTGATGATCCAGCTCTACAAGTGATCATAGAGTCTATCCTCACATCATCCATAACCATCTGGTTTGGTTCCTCAACCTCACAAGAATGAGTGAAACTCCAATGCACAATCAGGACAGCAAGGTGGATGACTGGTCAAAGTCTGCCAATGCTTCAGGACATCTACAACAGCAGGGTGAAGAAGCTTGAAGGCAAAATAACAGCTGACCCCTCTTATGCTGGACATCACCTCTTCCAGCCACCCATTTCTGGTAGAAGATTCAGGTCCATCAAAACCAGCAAAATCAGACATGCTAACAGCTTTTTCCCCAGAGCTACAGTGCTCAACCACAGTGGACACTTTGCACTTTGTCTCGTTTTTTGAAAATTGCTGTTCATTGCAAAGTTAGTACATTTTGCCATACGGCCATTTTTCCTCTGAATGGCAACAGATCCTCTGAGTTAAGAGGTCATTAAAGAGTAAATATGAATATTGCTACATGCAAACTGCACTGAACTGTCAAGATAAAACTAGCAAACTCTTCAAAGTACTCCATACAAACCAGCAAGCTTCATTAAATGTGGTTAGCCATAGTATCCTACAGTTTGACTGGCTAGTGTTTTTCTATAATATTAATAAATTAGTGCTGAAGTTTAATAGTAGACTTTTTTGTGCCGTCAATTCAGTGCAGAATTGGACTAGTTTGCTTGGAGCATGCATGTAGCATTAGCCATATTTCAACTCAAACAACCTTATAATGCAGAGGATCCAGTGAAAAAATGTAGGACAGTTTATACCAGTTTTGCTTTGTTTTCCTTATATGGGCATAATGCTGACTAGATAATGGCACCTGACTTCATAGATCTATTTGTCATGTACCTTTTTTCATAATCAAATTCTCCCATGTTGCCATTCATTAGCTGGTTCGGTGTCCACTTCAGTGTCATGAGCTCTGCAGTCTGGTGGAGGGAGAGGTATCCTGGGATAGCTTCCATGTCATCTGTCTGCAGGAACAAAGAGGGACTATAGTGGTATACATCTTTGTTTGTTCGGGCATCCCTGTTAAGTTCAATGATACCAATGCTGCATTAATATCAACAGATCACTTACTGGCTGGACTAGCACGTTGTTCTTGCCAAACAACAGTGTGGCTCTGGAGTTCTGATGGAGAGACTCCACATAGTCCCGAGCCCACAGAGAGGGCCTATCATCCATGCTGCCACTTGACTGCCTCTTTTGGATCTACACAAACAAATACACATGGGTTGTGCAAACGTGCTCATCTGAAATGAACATATTCTGCATTTTGAACCTCACGCTGAAGCAGGAGATAGTTCAATACTAACAAGAGCAGGGCGTTTGGTGGGAGAATCCTGGCGGCAGTGGCCGCTGTGGATACGGTGCCTCTGCACCAGTTCATCAGCAGAAGGATCTGTCCAGAAGTGGTTAGCCGTCTTTGCTTTTGTGTACTCCAGGGCACAGGGACCAACTAGAAGAGTCAAGATGGAAAAGATGTGTTCTTAAACATCTATTTACAATGCATCTCCCTGATTTGCCACAGTGGCTGTGTTTACCTGCAAACATTTTTGCCAGTCCAACTGAATATATTCCAATTACAGATTAAGACTGAGGTGTTTATATGTTCACTCTATTAAACAATCTGATGGAAAATCTTCATTTACATGTGCACTGCAACTAACCTGATCCACAATGTTGTGCATGTGTGGAGTACCACATAGAATAAATGTTACCATGACAGCAAACATCACATGAGGTCCAGTCAGAGTGAGATGAGTTTTCAGTTGGCGTGCTTGTGTTTTCAATTGCTTCAAAATGTAATGTACCTCACATGTACTTATTAAGGAAGCAGCGAGAGGAAAACGTTGTGTTCTGAGACACATAAGCTGGACACCCGTTTCACCACCGTCTTTTAAAGATCAGAGCATAAACTTCTCCTCTGCAGACCAATTTCTGCTCCAGCCATGCTTGAACGTTATAAACTTTTGCCAGAGCTGGTTTATGAGTTCTCTGCTTTTGCTATAACACGAACGTACTTACATATTCTGATAGGGAATGTAATCGGATACAGACGTTTACACGGCTATTGTTCTTCTATTTAACAGATTATTTACAGGATGATCCACCTGGTTCAATCAGATTGTATTCCGATTGGCCTCAATCAGACTAGACTATTCCAAGTGAAGTGTTTACATGGATGTATTCTATTCCGGATTATTAGTCGGATTATTGATGGATTATTAGGCTGCATGTAAACGTGGCTACTGTGTAAGTAAATATGCTTTGTAGCAGACAGTAAGCCTGGGAAATAACACTGTGCTTCATACCCAGTAGAGATGCCAGGATTGGACCATCAACAGGATCTCTCAGCAAAGCTTCCCTCTCATAGAATTTACTGCAACAAAACAAAAAACATCTCTAAACAGTGCAATAGCAGTCAGTGTATAATTAGTAATGAGTGGTTTATCCATTAACATGCAAATGTGATTATAGATTTACAACCTGCTGTTTTCCACCAAATATAGAACAATTTTGTCCAGCACTTTCTCTGTCAGTGCTGTGCGGATCCACAGGTGTTTGATGGCCTGGGGGGAGAGGTTGGCGGCCCGCGGCTGCTTACGGATACTGTCCTGGCTCATCTGAGACTGGCTCTGTCTGGAGCTGTACAATTGGACACCATGTAGAGAGTAAAGAGCAACTATACAGCACAAATCTCAGGCTAACACGCATTCAATCTTGCCTCAAGCCTGGAATCAGCAGATCTCACTTGTTTTCGATGATCTGTTCCAGCTCCTGCACTTTCTTGCAGAGGTCCTCAGCAGGAGTAAAGATTTTCCCCACCTTCGTGAAGAGTGCTGCCAACTTGTTACTGCGCAGGAAGCCTGCAGCCCGCCTCTTCAGCCCATGCAACACACAAGCTTCCACCACAGCTGAGGAAACATCATATTTGCTTTGTAAACATAGGTTGCTGAATAGTTCTTAGTTAAGGTGTATGGTTCTAGGAATACCTTTCATTGGAATATCTTTGGAAGTTACTTCATACTGGCACATTTCATTTACAAAGATGGTTGTTTAGAGAACCATCTATTGAAGAGCTCTTTAGGGCAGCGGTTCTCAAGCCTGGACCTGAAGAAACCCTGCTCTGCACATCAGTTCATTTACAAGTCCTTTCTTGAAGCCGCATTCGTGACCAAGGTGGGAACTGGGAATTTTCCAACATCCAAGTGGAAAAACCCATTTGAACATTCCTCCATTCAGAAAGTCAGAGTTTCTCAACAGCCTTTTTAACATGTAGATCAAGAAGCAATAATAAAATATAAAAAAATATTTAAACAGACATTTGAGTTTCTATTTGTGTATCATAAAGTGGGGAACCCTCAGGACCTTCTAGGCCTTTAGAGAAAGCCTAATTATTTTTTGTGGAATAAAAAAAGTACATTTTTATTTCATATATTTATTATGCTTTTTTATAGAATTGTAGTAATTATTTTATTTCACTTTTAAGTTTTGGTTGGAAGCAAAAAGGTTCAAATAAAAAAGGTCAAAATAAAAAGGTGAAGCACCGAGTGGAAAATGATCCAATCAGGATTTTTTTTCTGTGTGGTATCTGGGTGGATATAGCCAAGTGAGCTCTCTCATTGGTTAGGACTTCATGAGCTGAACTTATTACTGATTAACTTCCAGCAGAATATGGATGTAACAGTGGAACCAATAATGTTCAGATTTTCCATGGGTGGGACCAATTTTGTGAGAAAAACTCTAGGCTCCCTGGGACTCCTAGATACATCACTGATTGCTAGTATGAGTGTAACCCTGACCAATCAGCTACCTGTTTAAAATAAAATCCTATAGCAGCACTTTGAATCTCTGAATCTGAGTCACTGTAAAACTGATGCAATGCAAAATATATATTCATATGTCTGTTACAAGCTTTCAAATAAGACATGGAATGTGTTTCATAAGCTTCAAATATGTAATTTAGTCTAGAAAGGGCAAAAATATTCATGTAAATCACCATTAGCTCAGTGCTAACATACTGCTAAAATTATGTTTGGGCAGAAAGTAGCTGTATGATAGATTATGCTTTTAAATTTTTTTTCTTTATCTCATTATCTCAACATTTGTTAGACATTTATGGCCTGAGCTGAAGTTCTAGATCTAACAGTCACAGTCCACCCCTGGTATCATATGCTATTTGTTAAAGGCGGGATGGAACTGCAGTCCTGCACGGTCAGTGTCCAGCCCAGTTTGGTGATTTTCCTACTCAAACACACCTGATTCAACTCAGCAGCTAACTGCCATGTTTAGTAGAGGTGTTTGTTTGAGGGGAAAAAATCACCAAACTGTGCCATAACCGCAGTTCACCACCCTGGGTTGATGATATCACTAAACACAGGGGTATTTTTAATCAAACTTTGCACGTGTGTCATTTCTTCTGAGCTATATTATTAACAGTGAAGTTCCATTACCTACATCCACTTTTAGAATAAATGAAGCTCTAAATAAACAACTGCCTGTAATTTCTTTAAGAGCTTTTTATACATATACAAAAGCAAACAAGCCCTAGCTTACTGTGACTGTCCTCTGTTTTCAAAATTAAAACAGCTGAAGTTGCACAAATATTTTTAGGTGTGAAGCAGGAGACTCTGAGTTGGAAAATTCGGAGCTCCCATTTGCCATGACCACAGCAGAGCATGGAAAATACCACAATGTGTGGAACACATGGGGCCTCCAGGACCAGCACTACATCATGTAACCACACGTGGTCCTGCTAGATTCTCATTTATCTCATTTACAAAGATGGCCCTTTAAAGAAACGCAAAGGGTCTTTAAGGCAGAGATCCTGAACCATGGTCCTGAAGTAGCCCTGCTCTAGACATTTTAGTGTTATCTTGCTCCAACACACCTCATTCAACTCAGCTAGCTAATTAGCAAGTCATTGCCGAGCTTAAGTGGGTTTGTTAGAGCAGGGAAAACAGCAAGATGTGTGAAACAGGGGGTCTTCCAGTGCCAGAGAACCACTGCATTGTGGAAACCAAAAGTAGTCCTGCTATGGCATTGCTGCAAAGAACCAAAAAAGTATGGTACAGATTCTAGAGCAGATGGGAACTGTCAAGGCATGCTAGGCCTTCAGAGAAGGTCTACTGATTTCTGGAAAGCAGACAACACACATCTGTAATGTTTAGTTCATTTTTATTTCATACAGTCATCTTGCTTGTTGTATTTAAACTCTGCAAATACTGTAGTAATGCTATTATTTCATCATTGAATCTACTAGAAGACATATGTCACCAACTGCCCTGCTAGAAAAACCAGCACAGACCAGCATGGCTGTTCACCAGCAAAACCAGTATAGATTGTTTTTTGGGTGCTGGTACACTGATCAGCAGCAATGGAAGTTGACATGCTGATCACCAGTAAAACCAGCCTATTGCTCGTATCTCCAAAATGGTAACTTTACCATGTAAAAACCAGCAGGCATTTTCAAATTATGTCAAAAACTGAAAAATCAGCAAAAATGGAGATACGGGGGTTTTATTCAGACAGTAGCGATATGCAGTGTTTTGATGCTGATATACTGGTCAACCAACATAACCATGCTGGAATGACCAGCTAAAGTAGAACCAGACCAGCACTAGACCAGCAAAGAAAAGCATAGACCAGCTTAGACCAGCATGAAAGGCTTACTGGTCTGTGCTGGTTTTTCAGCAGGGTGTGAAAGCCAGCTGTAGACTAATCTAAGAGTTTTAATGGGTAATCAACAGAGAACACTGTTAGCAGCTCTATGTCAGGACTCTTTCCTAAAAGAGTCACTATAAAACTAATAAAAGGTAAAAATATGTGTTACTGTCCAGTGCAAGCTTTAAATGAAACAGATAGAATGTTTTTTAAAACCTTCAAATGTACAAGCTTAATCTGTTAGCATAGCACTGTAGTGTACCTATGAGGGCCAAATGTTCCCTCATCCTTATATGTTACATTAAGAGACCCTATAAAAGGGCCAAGTTTAGTTTCATCAGGTCACCAAAGGCCATACAGAGTACAACAAGAAGTATATTTTGCAGTTGGATCGCTTGTTCTTTGCTAGGTTAGGCTAGTGTGCTAATTAGCTGTGCTAGCTGTGTGGCCCTTAGCTTGCTAACCAGAAAGTTAGGAGAGTAAAATTACAAGCACAAGAAATCACTGTGAGTTTGATGTTGAGCTGTACAGGGATATCACAGTTAAAAAGGCGTAAATATTATAATAAAAGCATGTCAAATAAAAGATTCTAAAAAGGTACTTTACTGTGCTGTATTTATAGTATTTTTTAAGATATTGGCCCTGTTTATGCAAAAAGTGAAAATTATGAAATAGCATGTCTGTAAAATATTAAACATATTGCATGCTAAGGTCAATTATTCAGTAGCTAAATGGACTACACTGAAAACTGGCCAAGTTATTTTTATAGTTCTAGAAGTATGTAGTAGCACTTTGGAATCACGGGTGTTCAGATATTCTGTGCATATACAGTTAAAAACATGGTAAATCAATTTAATTCACTAATATTGTTTTTTAATTAAGCTATTTATAGATCGGGCGGCATGGTGGCGTGGTGGGTAGCGCTGTCGCCTCACAGCAAGAAGGGCCTGGGTTCGATTCCCCGGCCGGGTGACCAGGGTCCTTTCTCTGTGGTTTCCACACACAGCTCTGGTTTCCTCCCACAGTCCAAAGACATGCAGCTAGGCCAACTGGACATGCTGCATTGCCCCTAGGTGTAAATGAGTATGTCTGTCTGTCTGCCCTGTGATGGAGTGGTGACCTGTAAAGAGTGTGTCCTGCCTTCCACCTGATGACAGCCTGGGATAGCCTCCAGCACCCCCCACTGAGTTGCATTACTTACAGATGTTATTTAAAACATAGTATTTGAATTACAGCTAAGTACTGTAAACGTAGAAGAGAACGCAGCTACATCACAGTAATCTTGTGTTACTGGTTAAGTCAGGGAATACAGTTATTTTACCGTGATTTACTGTTAATACGGTACAGTAAACTACAGTATACATTCACTGATACCTTATAAAGCATTTCTACCATTTAAGTTATTATGAGCAACAGCTATTTGTCCCGTTCTGACTGCCTTTTCTGATTTACATTATGGTGAATCAGAAATGTATTTTTACTTTGTTTGAAGGTTAAATTTAAGCAACTATACAGCCTCTCACAGTTTAACACCTATACAAACACAATCAAAGAGAGCATAGTTGAGTCTGGCTGCGTTCTGGGATGAACTGACAGAATAAAAGACTATGATGATGTAGTGTCATCTGCAAGGTGAGCTCTTTAAAGTTTTGACTACAGTCAGATCAAACGGTAAACTGATTATTAAAGCGCAGCACTTGAAATTCTGGCGAGTGACGGTCTGACGTCTTGTTTCTCATGAGACAATATTTGTTTTGTCCATGTACAGCATGCGCTTGACAAAAGAACTTTAAATCAATCAGTACACCTGCTCAGATTCGACCACCTGCTGTCTGGTCAGGTTACTATTTAGGCCCAAATAAACAGTGAAAAACAAATCTTAGTAGGTCTGTCACCATCATGACATTTCAGCTGATGATTACTTGGCATGTACATAAGTGCATTTAACCATTTAAATACCTAGTTTGAGGTCATTCTGTGCAATATTGAAGTCAAAGTGGCCAAATCTAAAGTGGCTGATTAGCTATTTTGCTTTCTAGCTGTTGATACTTAGTATCAAATAGCTCAAATAAACAACATTAGTCACTGGTGCCTTTTAGGGGTGTAATAGCACCAGTCAGTGTTGCGATCAGCTTACATAATTGTGATCCATTCATTTTGTAATAATCACAACAGGCCTGAATCTGAGCTCAACAGAATTATTGTCCAGAGTTTCTGGGAAACCTGTAGCGCACTAGATTTCCCTTATTTCAGCCTTTTACAGCCATTCACCTCCAAAATAGTGAAACGCTGCATTTTTATATAGCTAATCCATATGGGTGGATGCCTATGCAAACATGAAATCCCGCCTTATCTTTCTTGTTTTCGCCAGTGTTCAGTCAGAATGGCCCTTATTCATCAAACTTGCGTACAGTCAAACCATATCAGAAAATGAGCGCATGCAAATTTCACGGTTTTGCTATTCATCAATTCATTATGGTTGGCGAATCTATACAATCAAACTCATGTTTGGTAGGAGGGCATGTACATTTGAGCAAAGCTTAATTTGTGGGTAACTAATTTAAATATCTTCCATATTTATTATAAATCGAAATAGAAAATAGCAATAATAATAATATTAACTTATGAACGTGCTAATCCAGTACAAAAGTGAATGTACTTATTTTACATGATCGTTGGTAGAAGCAAACACTGTATCTATGCCATATTCCATTTAAAGACATATTACAGTGTGATTTTGTTTTATATTACAGATACATCGCATACAATAAACAATACAAAAAGAAGCTAGCACAGAAACATCTCATACACTGCCATAATACAATGTGTAAACATGTTATTTAGGGCAATAATTATTCTACCATCTTACAAAAACACATTTTCTTCTTTCCAGTCATTGTAATTTTAACACTTAAAAGTTGGGGAGCAGTGCACTCTCCATTCAACCTCAAACTCCACCTACAAGCATAGCCATTGGCTCCTGAGCTGCAGAATGTCTTTTTATTGGCTCCCTACCAAAACATCAGCATGAATTAGGGTGAGCTTCATGTAAATGATATGTAAATTAAGTGCTGGTAGGCTGGTAAATGATTTTATGGGCCATGGAAACAAAGAAAAAGCTAAAAAATTTCAATGAGGGAACATAGGACCCTGGGAATATGCAGCCATTCCAATGACCACTTCCAACGAACCAGGACCGCTTCCAAAATATTTCAGTAAGAAAATAAAGGGTCCAGGGCACATAAGGATGACCCTCTTAACGCTCATATTCAATTACAAATCCAATAGAGGTGCTAGCAAAAATTTCATCATTGCAAAGGTGTTTTTTCGGCCTTGAAGGTTTCAGTTTTGACACTGAAGGCCCAAACTGAAAGCCTGGCTCTAATAGTCATGGTTCTCCACTTCAACTGTATGTTTGTGTGCTTACATTGACATTGTAAGCAAAACATACATAAACACTAATCAGCACGCTGTTCGATACTGACCTACACAGTATGGTCTCTTCTCTCTCTCTCTTTCTCTGATCCTGTCATGAGCAGATTGGTAGGTGGAGGTGGCAGAGCTTGACATTTGAAACTGTTAACACACACGGATATGATCTCTGCCTTCGCTCAAAGCAGTGAATGTCAATGGTCATTAACCACCATTCACAGCACCGAAGGCATGCCTTCACCACCCACCAACCATACCGGCTTAGAATCCACTTCACGTCTGCCACATATGAGCTTGAGGCCTTTTCATTTCTAACAACTTCCCACCACATGGCAGTTATTATACCACTTTTGTTCTTAATAGATGGTGATAAACCAAATAAAAAAAGAGTCTCAAGGCACCCAAAATGATGATTACAGGGTAAAAATATCAGCAAATGATAACATAAATGAGTCATGTCCTGTACAACATACTATGTGTCATACACGAGAGTTCTATTAAAAATAGCGAGAAAAGTCAAGAGGTGATGAGCTTACCACAGAAAGAAATGATGTGGCTGCTGTCTTCGTGCACAAACTTCCGCGTTACGGCCTCCTCCATAATTTGTTTCACCTAAAAAGTCACAAAGGAAGCAAAATCTTTCAAATGTTTCACAAACCAAAAGCATATAACAGGAATATACAGGAATACTTATTTATATTTTATACAGGAATACTTATTTATATTTTATTTTACTTATATTTTATACAGGAATACTTATTTTAGTCTGCCACATAACTTAACTTAGTCAT
Organism: Pygocentrus nattereri; assembly: GCF_015220715.1. NCBI lineage: Eukaryota > Metazoa > Chordata > Actinopteri > Characiformes > Serrasalmidae > Pygocentrus > Pygocentrus nattereri. The sequence continues at coordinate 9,864,110 of NC_051228.1, read as the reverse complement.
AAAAACATAAAAGCTGTTGGCGCAAAACACACTCATGGCAGATGCTGAAGTAACTCCCCTTTAGCAAGTTGATATCTTAAGTTCTTGTTTGACGAACAAAGTTTCAGATTTCTCCTGGATGCCTTGAGCCATTGCATGAATTTGTGCAATTGCAAGTACTGATCAGCCAATCTAGGTGCCGTCTGATAACTACAATACAGGGCTTTCACAAGACGAGGTTTGGAAATGATGAAGACATATGTAAAATCACTATATTGTATTTATAATCATAAAAACACTTGAATGGAAAATTACACAAAAGTCTTCAACAGTAATACAAAAGATGTTCCCCAGCTATATTCCCTTTAAAGAGATACTAATATTCACAAAATTTCTATCACATGCATTTAAATAGGCTAAACCAGTTAATTCTGAAGAGAAAAGGTATAAAATAATCCAATAAGGAAAGGAAAAAAGTGAAAAATAGGGGTTTCCAAAACCAGAGTTTTAAAAAAAATCATTAAAATATACAGAGAAAATGACTCCTAATAGTCACCTGGAACACTTTCTAGACCACCAAAACTGTCCCAAACAGAAAACAGCACTTAAAGCTTTCATCTTTGAGAATCTGAAATGATGTGTCAAGTCAGAAAAGGTAAAAAAGAGATAGACAAAAAAAGAAGAACTTCTGCAAATCAAGCAAAGAAGGTGCCGGTGTTCTCAGAACCATGGACTGACCACGCCAGAGTCCAGCCCTCAACATCACTGAATGTGTTTGGGATCACTTGGACTGTGACAAGCAAAAAATGTGAGGTGTGGTGAAATATCCCTGTAGATTTCTTTGGAAAACTGAACTGTAAAGTATTATTATAAAATGGTATAGTATGTATTGTATATAAGTACAAGTCATCCATTACATGGATAAGCAGCTTAGAAGATGTGACAAACTGAGAGAATGCAGGAGTGCACCTTTAAAGAACAGGTGTTGAGTAGAGAAAGCGTAATTACACGTTTCTACTTGCAGATGTGAAAAAGAGGCAGGAAGGTGGAATACAGACTGTAAGGTAGGTGTGTGCATGTATCATCATTTCCACTATGCGTTAAACATGTTGAGATCCTCACTGGCAGTGAGTCATACGTGTTGAAGACCTGGCAGAGGCTGAGGTTCAAATCTCAAACCTCCACTACATTTAGTCTCCCGAACCACTACAGAGGTAGCGTTCCATTTTCAGGCTCGCTAGTTCGTTCGGAAAGTGATGATGAATTAATCAGAATGATAATGACTGCGTTTTAAGTGTGACTTTGATTGGCAGGTGTGACTGCCACAGCTAGAGAATATCCTCTACAAGAAGGAATAAGGGGGTTCTATAATGTCATAAAATGTCTGGGAAACTCAGTTCCCAGTTAATAACACCACACATGCGCATACAAATAGGAATTTGAACATAAACACTGCTTAGCATTATAGAACTATCATGAACATGTTATATACACTGAGGAGCTAAAATATTATGACCACTCACAGATGAAGTGAATAATGTTGATTGTCTCATAACTACAGCACATGAGAAGGTCTGGGATATATTAGATAGTAAGTGAACGGTAGGCTCTTGTAGTGAGGTGTTGGATATGGGCGAAATGGGCAGGAGTGAAGACCTGACTGACTTTCTTAAAAGCTAAAGCATTATGGCCAGATGACTGGGTTGGAGCTTCGTTGAAACAACAAGACTTGTGTGGTGCTCCTGGTGAGCAGTGGTGAGGAACTATCGACAGTAGCCCGAGAAGGGACAAACCGTGAACCGGCAACAAGGCAATGGTCTTCTAGGAGACCCTGGCTCCAAGCATTCATGTGAATGTCAGTTTGACACATGCCACCTACCTAAGCGTCACATTAGACCAAGTACATCCCCATAGTATTCCCATAAAGCAGTGGCCTCTTCGGGCAGGATAACCACTATGCACACATTGTTTAGGAATGGTAGGAATAACGAAGAGTTTTCCCAGATTCTCAATTCAACTGAGCATCTGTGGGATGTGCTGTCCAATCCATGTCAGCTGTTCCTCGCAATTTGCACTTGCTGCCAATGTCTTGGTGCCAGATACCAGGACACCTTCAGAGGTCTTATAGAGTCATTCCCTTGGCAGGTCGGGGCTTTTTTAGCAGCATGCAAAGGACCAACAGTGCATTAGACAAGTGGTCGTAATGTTTCAGCTCATCCGTGGATATCAGCGTGTCTCAGTCTTCTAAGTGTCTTCATTTTAAAAGGCCCATATCTTATTTTTTTGTCCATTAGCTCCGATTAAATTCAATTAATCTATATTGTCATAAATACACAAGTACAATAAACGAAATGTTTGGGCTATTACTGTAGTGCATAAACATTAGGGCAAAGATGAGCACATATGTACTACTTAGACAACAATGAATATACACAAAATAAGTACAAAAATAATCAACAGACAATACAATAATCAGACAATAAATACAGAATAAGACACACAGAAGTGTATTAAGACATAGACAGCATGGAAACCTATGTGCAACATATGTGCAGCATGCATTCATTAACAATGTCATGAATGTTTTTTCAAGTGTTCAGTCCAAGTATATATGATGTCAGTCAACAGTAACATGGAGAGAGTTCAAAATAGGAATATGTAGTGTATGTAGTTTGAGTAGTGTTGTATTCATGATCTGGTGGATGTTTTATGTGTGATCAGTTTAACAGCTTGAGGGTAGAAGTTCTTGAACCTGCTGATTCTGGCTCAAATACTCTGATGTAACATTTGTGTGTGTTTATCTACCAAATTCAGTCAAATGTAATTCCTACATGACCACCAACCTTTTTTAATCCATTAGAATTAAAAAGACTGTGCCTTTAAGACTTATATATCGCTGTTGTTGGATCAAAAACTCAGAACTTTATAGGAGAAAGACAGCAGCGATATGCAAGGTGCGTAATACAGGGGTTCCTGGGGCATCCGTGATTCCCTAATTAACTTCTTGGACCCTCTGAATGTCTCAAAATCAACATTTTGTGGGCTACACACTAGTCTACCCAATGTATAAAAATAATTAGCACATTTTCTTGCTCAGACAATAATATTGGTACTCCACTCCTCTCCCACTAACATACATACACAGTTGGCTGCAGTTTGGACCTGCTATTTTATTTGTCTACTATGCTTTATTTAAGGAAAATTGCAGACTAATCAATACAACACTGGGAAACAAATGTTTTTTGAAAACTATTTCACCTCTCATTCTGAAAGCTATTACTGTAAGCATGTGCATTCATGAGCTCCTGCTGGTGTGGGTTCACAATGACTTGCACACTAATTTCACCAGATCCCCCTGCTGGAGAAATGTCAGACTGCTAAACATGCCTAAGTATGTGAGTTCCAAAGCGACATCTAACATTGGACCCCCTGAATGCCTCTGGGTATTCACGCATTTTACATATTAAAGATACAAAATGGGACAGAAATCAGCTATACCAGATAATAATTAAATGATCTAATACTCATTTAAAAGTCAGAGGCAGTGGATCACATTTGTGATGGCTTGCTGCCTTTGCAGGATCGTCATCAGCTTACTTGCATCAAAATCACTGCAAATATTACCGTTCCAGCAAACTTTTATTATAAAAAAATCAGGAAAATATTGATGTTCAATTATATGGACCCTTTAAAGGCCATCCTGAAAAGACTGACTGTTAAGAAGTCAGTGTTTATCATTACCTTCGCTATTTCATGCATGACGGTAACTCTCATAGTATTCATTTTTTACTCATACCCTTTTTAACTGCACATTCTAAGTGGGATCGCTCTGAGGCTACAGGCCACATCTGTGTCATGCCATCAAGCCATAAAGGAAACATTTCGCCTTTCTCCGTTTTAAGTGTCAGGCCCACCCACGTTGAGCTGTTGCCTTGCTGTGAATGATTCTCTCTCACAGTGAGGGTGCATGTGATTTAGCTAAATATGAAGCCATTCACTTCCAGTGGACTGTTGAAGGGTGTTCTAATAGTATACACAGGCTGGCATTAGCAGAGGGTCCATTTGGGGACATTCAGGGGACAAAACAACCTTGTTCATACACACACACACACACACACACACACACACACACACACTATATATATATATATATATATATATATATATATATATATATATATATATATATATATATGCACATATGCATAGGCAGTCAAGCCAGCCTCAGTGGATCATAGGCATGGGAATAAAACAACATAGCATGGCATCAGCCCTATTCCCACTGAAAATGAGAATGAGAAGGTGATTATCTACTCAGGGCTGCCTCTTTTTCCCTCCATCTGATGTTAGGATGCTAATGAACCCAGGTGGCTTGCCAGAACTGTAACAACTGTGAGCTTCTTGCATCCACGCAGCATTTACCCACCTCCTTCTTCACGCTGCGCAGTAACCTCTGTCTGGTCTCTGCCTCTACAGGGTAAACAGAACCACATTCTCATCATTAAGGCCTTTCTACCCCCCCCCTTTCCTTCCATTAATGACGCTGGAGATGCCACCCCCTCAGTCCTTACCTCCCATTTTGTCGACCCCTGATCGCCTTCGTGCTGAATGCGACGCTGGATGTTCTCGCCACCTCAGCTCCGTGCTAGAAATGGACGCAGGATCGGTCACACACACACGGGCAGGAGCCTTGAAACTGTCACCGTGAGTCAGTGCTGCGCATTTCCCAGGGTGGGGCCAAAACAAGGAGCGCACGGGACGACGGTAAAACACGGAGGATCACCCTCACGAAGCCTCACCTACCAAAGAGCCCCTCAAAGGCCGAGGCTGTGCAACACCTCAGTCTTCCGATCGCGCTAATTTGCGCAGCTGAGTCGTGTTTATGCGAGCTCCGCACGCCACTCTCGTCCACACTCACAGCCCGGGTCCATTGGCTACACGGAGGCCAATCCTGACGCAGAGCACCCTGCGCACGTTTAGGCCCCGCCCCCTCCTTTTATATTTTCCCGTGAAGCGGACGGCCGAGGGTGCTGATCCGACTCAGCGCGCAGGTGTCATGTGTAGCTTTACGAGCGCACGTGACGCACGTTTTGACGCTCTATGGTATTGCAGGCGTGAGCTCCAATACTGGAAGCTTGTCCAGCACCACGGACAGCAACCACCCCCAAAAAGTACACCGCTTTAACCCTTTACTGTCCTGGGCTGGGATTCAGTTATTAGCCCAGTCTGGAGGCCTATTTTGAGCTTTTCACAACAATCTGAGCAGTAATTTACACTTTTTCTCTTGTTTGCTTGACTTCAATTTTACCTGATCAGTTCATATAAACTGATACTATCTATCTATCTATCTATCTATCTATCTATCTATCTATCTATCTATCTATCTATCTATCTTTATATATACCTGCTCTTTTTACCATATAGGTGCAGTTCTACAATAATTACAGTGTATTCCTTTCACCCTGTTCTTCAGTGGTCAGGACCCCCACAGGACCACCACATGGCAGGTATTATTTGGCTGGTGGACCATTCTCAACACCACAGTGACACTAACATGGTGGTGGTGTGTTAGTGTGTGTTGTGCTGGTACAAGCGGATGAGACACTCTTTTAGACACTCGTACCTTGTCAGTCCACCTTGTAGATGTGAAGTCAGAGACGACAGCACGTCTGCTGCTGCACAGTTTGTGTTGGTCATCCTCTAGTCCTTCATCAGTGGTCACAGGACGCTGTGGACTGGATATTTTTGGCAGGCAAACTATTCTCCATCCAGCGGTGTCACTGCGGTGCTGAGAATGATTCACCACGTGAGTAATACCTGCTCTGTGGTGGTCGTGTGACGGTCCTGACCACTGAAGAACAGGATAAAAGGAGGCTAACAAAGTATGCCGAGAAACAGTTGGACTACAGTCTGTAACTGTAGAACTACAACATGCACCTATAGTAAGTGGAGCTGATAAAATGCACACTCAGCATAGAAACATCCAAACTTATGCAGCAAGGTGAGGTTAATTCAAACAGCCCAGTAATTCAAAATGAAGTTCTGCTTAGTCTTGAATTATTCAGGTTAACTTGAATCAAATACTCTTCCTTATGTAATGTACTGGCATCAATTAAACCAACTCCACTATATTAAATTGACTGTTTTGTACAATAATAAATCAACGGCTTGGATAAAAGGATAATCACCGACTTCTGAGGACTCTAATAGCTTAACATATATTAATACATATTTGTCTTTTTGTTAGCATTCATGCTGATTCAGTCCGAACTGCTAAAGCTGAGGGTGAGAACAACAGCAACTTCTCAAACGCATCAAAACGTCGCATTTACCATGAAAGTTTGCTCTGACAACAGAACAAGAAATGTAATTTAGAATTTTGCAAGATGAAATTTAATTTATACAATTGAAAATTAAGAGTTACTTAGCAGAAACTGACAAAACTGCTAAGAATGCTGGGAAGCTTTTTGGACAAAACACTCTTCAGTCTGTAGGACTTTTCCAAATGAACTGATATTACCCAGATTTCCCTAAGTAACTAAGGATTATACAACAGATAACAAGTGTTACTAGATTTGTAGTAGTAATTTTAAAAAATAACTGAAGTAAAAATTAAATCACAATTATTATGTTTCACAGTGAACAGTAAGAGGTAATTAGCTTTTTGCTCAGTTTTGAGGTTATGAGGGAACCTCTGTTTCAAAAACCTCCAGAAGGTTTCAGTGAGAGGGATTTGGCTAGGCCATGCAAGCACCTTCACCTCTTTAGAAACTGGTCTTGAGTTATTTTGGCTGTATATTTGGGGTTGTTGTCTTGAAATGTCTATTATCTCTGCTTTCTTGACCGATGAGATCTAATATTTATGGTATATCTACCTGGTATATCGCTCCATTCATGTTTCCTTCAATGACCTGAGAAGCAACCCCACATCATGATGCTCCCACCTTCACGCTTCACTGTTCCAATGGTGTTCTGTGGTGATCATATGTGCAACCATTTTTTCTCCAAACATGAGGAGCTGAATTATTGTCAAAGTGTTCTGTTTTTGTGTCATGTGACCAGAGTACACTGTTCCAGAAGAGTTCTTATTTGTTAAAATGCTCATGTGTACATTTTAGGCATGTGTCTGTTTGCTTCTCTTTTAGGAGTTTTGTGGGGGATGTAGGAACAGAGATGACTGAGGTGCACTTTATTGCTTGTGGTTTTCTGAGAAACTGTTGTTCCTGCTGCTTTAAGGTTGTTCTACAGCTCTTTTCAAGTGACTGTTGGCTTCTCTCTTACATTCCCTATCATTACTCTGAGGGAGCATTGAGAAATCGTGTGTGGTGCACCTGCCTGGGGACGATTAGTTGTGGTTCAGTGAAATTTCCTCTTGCATATTACTGGCCAAATCATGCTGAGATGGATGTTTAAGTTCTTTACTTGTAGCTTTTTTCATTTCAGTATTGTTTAATAATATTCTACCTGAGAACTCTAGGAAGGTTCCTAGATGCGTGAAATCATCCCAACCAATGGCTACGTCTTTATACTGGCATCACATTTATTTTTACAGCGCTAATAGACAGAATTAGATTTTTTGCTTCAGAAAATGGTATGACCCCCTTAGGCAGCAATAACTTCAACCACTGGGCTCCTGTAACTGTTCATCAGCCCTGCACACTACCTTCGATGAATCCTGGCCCATTCCTTGGAGTTTCTTGTGTGAATTCTACACCTTAGGTTCTGCCTCAACATTTCTATTGTATTTCAACATTCCAAACAGGCTTTTTTTTTTTTTAGGGTTATCATCTTTCTGCAAGACACACCATCTGTTGAAGTTCAGTTCACACATGGGTGCCCTAGTATTCTACTGTAGAATTTCTTGATAAAATCCAGATTTTATAGTTCCGTCAAATGTTTGCAATCTGTAGTGGTCCAATAGCAGTAAAACAGCCCCAAACTGGGATACTGCCACCACCATGTTTCACAGTTGGGATGATGTTTTTATGCTGAAATGCAGTGTTTGGTTTTGCCAAACATAATTTAAGCCACAAAGATGCATTTTTGCCTTATGTGTCCAAGTAACATTATTTCAGTAACCTTCTAGCTCATCCAGGTGGCCTTTAGGAAACTTTAAACAGTCAGAAATGTTCTTCCAGGAGGGTAGTGGCTTTCTCTATGCTGTGATTCCATACATACTATTCTTGGTCAGTGGTATCCAGATTCTGGACTTATACTGACTTGAGCCAGTGTAAGAGAGATACTTAGATGTTACCCTATGTAACAGTGGTGTTTAACTTTCTTCATTTGTAAATTATCTACTCTACTCGACAGCAAGTTGGTGAAGCCCAAACTTGTCAGAAATAGTTTTGGAACTTCTTCCAGCCTAATGAGCACTAGCAAATATTTTTCTTCGAAATCTGACTGAGCTATGGCATGCATTACCAAATGTGAGCAGTAAAGACCAGATTTGATGGTGAAGGTTGATTTTTTTTTAATAGGGCATGATCAGCCACACTCATACCTGATTGTCATCCAATTATCAACTATACTAAACTGATAGTTGTAGTGGCTCACATACTTTTGCCAACAAAGACATGTAATGTTGGATCATTTTGTTCAATAAATGGATGAAAAAGTCTATGATTGTTAGTGTTCTTTGTTTTATTTGGTTCTCTCTATTTATTGTTATGATTCAAATGGAAAGGTCTTTATTTATAAAAAAGTATATATTCATAAGCATAAAATAGGCAGTCCATCTGTTTCTCTGCATACTTTGTTAGCCCCTTTCACCCTGTTCTTCAGTGGTCAGGACCCTCATGGACCCTCACAGACCAGGTACTGTTTGGGTGGTGCTCTGTTTTTAAAAACCCCGGTGTCACTGCTGGACTGAGAGTAGTCCACCAACCAAAAATATCCAGCCAACAGTGTCCTGTGGTACCACACCTACCCTCTAGGTTTGGTGTTTGGATGACAAACTGTGCAGCAGCAGATGAGCTATCGTCTCTGGCTTTACATCTACAAGGTGGCCTGACAAGGTAGCAGTGTCTAATAGAGTGGACAGTGAGTGGACACAGTGTTTAAAAACTCCAGCAGCACTGCTGTGTCTGATCCACTCACACCAGCACAACACACACTAACACACCACCACCACCACATCACTGTTACTGCAGTGTTGAGAATGATCCACCACCCAAATAGTACCTGCTCTGTGAGGGTCCATGGGGGTCCACATGGGGGTCCACTGAAGAACAGGGTAAAAGGGGGCTAATAAAGTATCAGAGAAACAGATGGACTACAGTCTGTAACTGTAGAACTACAAAGTGCACCTATAGAGTAAGTGGAGCTGATAAAATGGACAATGAGAAACAAGAATGGTCATAACATTGTTAAATATGTGTATGTGTATATATATATATATATATATATATATATATATATATATATATATATATATATATATATGATATTGTATGTATTTATATTCTTACATATCGCTGCTGTCGGAACAAAACCTTGTATCTCCAAAATGGTAACTTTATACAGGAGAAGGAAAAAACATACATTACTTACATTACTTTCAATGTAAGTCGATGGAACCAGACTTTTTATCAAGTCATTTTTAGCCAATTATTTTGATCCATCTTTCATGAAATTCATGAAAGAATGTTCATGAAAAGAATATAAAGGCCAACATGCATTTTCAAATTATATCAAAAACTTATACAAGATACAAGATTTTGTTCCGACAACAGCAATATATAACAAAAGTGTCTGAACACTTGTGTCCCTTCACTGTAAATCATACATCTTTTCCTAGTTAATATAGTAGTACGGCACATTTGTCAGATGTAGCAGCAGTCTGATGGGGTATAATGAATGGTCTGTTGTAGAGGTGGGCGATATAGCAAAAACATATCACAATACTTAAGGACATTTTCATAATATCAATGCACTAGCAATGCCACAAAAACTGCCATTGGATCGGCTGTAATTATTTCCACTCTGAATTCTTTTTGCCTCCTGAATTCCCTAGGCTCCCTGGGATTCTTTGGACTCTTTGAACCATGCCCAGACATCAGGCAACCATGAGGCCAATTGGGGTCATTTGACTTGCGTGAGTAGTGGGGGGGATGTGTTACTACACCTACCCTCTAAGTTTGGTGTTTGGATGACCGTATCTGCTCCCCAATCAGTTTTAGGGAGGAAAAAAAAATAACGACAAGAAGAAAAATCCTAGGAAAAGCAGTGGGGGTTTATGCTCCTACAGTGCTTGGACCCCTAAATATAGTGAAGTCATTTGGTACAGAGTAAGAAGTAAAGTCATAAGTATTAAGATAACTTTTTCAAGGAAGTAGTAGGTAGCAGAATCTCATGATATTTTGAGAGAAGTAATTAGTAACTTGTAATGAATTACTTTTTTTGAGGAATTATCCCAACATTGTAGCTAAATATAAATATACAGGAGAAGGCAGAACATTCTTAAATTTGAATACAAGTCAGTGTAAAGAGATTCTATTCACATTTATGTCTCCTATTTAGTCCATTTATCATGAATATTTGCATACAAGTCAGTGTAAAGAGATTCTATTCACATTTATGTCTCCTATTTAGTCCATTTATCATGAATATTTGCACAGTGTAAAGCTGCTGTCTAAATCAGATGCAGTCTGTGGAAGCCCATTTCTGCCACTGGAGAAAAATATATAGCCATTTAATAAGTCAGAATAAATAGAACGTTTTCCATAATTAACCCTTAGCATCTCATTATGACTTGCTCTCTCATAATAATGACTTAGTATCTCATAATAATTACTTAGTGTCTCAGTGAGACATTATCTCACTATGATGAGATAGTAAGTCATAGAAAATCTCATTATTATGACTTATTAAATTGCTGTATATATTTTTCCAGTGGCGGAAACGGGCTTCCATAGGAAATCGTCTTCAATATTCATTACAGGTTTTGCAGAATTCAGAAAAAAGTGGTCCTTCTCTGATTGGCAGCTCCGCTCACCGCGTTATTATTTTTCCCCCACATGTATTCGGACAAACCCCGCCCCCGTGCTAGAATCGAATAGTAATACGCAAAAGCAGCGTTCTATTTGCATATTACGTTAGGATTGGCTAGTAATTCATAAGCGGAGCATTATTAGCCAATCTTACCGCAGGAGGCGGGACTTGTCGGAATACAGGTGGGGGAAAAAATAACACCGCTCGGTCACCTCCCCATTCAGGAAGTTGAAAAAAGGCTCAACAAGGGCGAAATTATTCTCAGTCCACTTACTTTCTGTCCCCGCAGTACAGTTCCCCAGTAGATATTTGGCTGTTTCACATGTATTCCGTCTCATGACTGTGAAAGAAAGGACCATTTTTCACCGACTTTTTTTGCAGTAAAGGATGTCAATGAGGCCTCGCAACAGGGAGATCTGCGCTGACTGCAGCGCCCCCGGTAAGACCATCTCAACTAACGTTAGCAAATCCGTTAGCGATCTAACGGAAGACCATCTTGGACTGAAAAGACAGATAGCAACGCTTTTGCTGACATAAACACACAGAGTTCACTTTCATTTTAGTGCAGCGGGTTTTAATTCAGTTTGTTGCTTCCTTTCATTTTTGCTCGTTTGCTTTCCTAGTGGCTGGCTAAACCGGCTAAGGCGCTAGCTGGCTAACGCGCTAGCTCTGTGCCTGTGGATGCCGACAAGTGGCAGCAAAAACGAAGATATAATGGGAATTTGACGCTGTTTGTGAAGATGTTTTTGTAGCTAGGATTTAGAGAAACGTTAGGTTAATGTGTTTGCTACTCGTCAGGCTTCATGCAGCAGTCTTCTGTATTTTATCTGAGGTAAAATCTGTTTACATTCAATCACAGCTTCGTACAAAGCAATTAAAGAGGCGCGCAAGCCGTAATTAAAATGCCACCATCACTACATCTGTTGATAACATGCCTACTTTCCTCATACTACGGTATCCAAGTAGACTCTAAAGTGGTATATATATGTTTAAAGGCAGGGAAAACTCTCCTCTGATGATGTACCTTGAAGGTGGAAGGAACATTTGGGGAAAACTACAAGTGCTCCAGCAGCAGTGGGGGATTTGTAATCGTTGTACTGTGTAATGCATGCTGGGTAATGTAGTGAGAGAACATTGATAGGCAAAAACCAAACAAAAAGGATACAAAATCATGAATTCGGGAGAATAATATTCTGTGTTATTCCAGCATAATCTTTAGTTTTAGACAGTGTAGTGTATTTCATATCAGCTGTACACACAGTAGCTTTTCTTAAGTTCTTACTGAGTTGCAGTTAGTGACACTGAAATTATTCCTAAGGTAAAGAGTGTCCTTTCTCCATTTTATTGAACATTCAGGCTAATAACAGACCATCAGACCAGTCACAGTTATAGTAGCAGTGAACACAAATGTTTGTATGATACTAAACTTGAGTGTTACATTCAAAATCCAGCAAAGCTTGAATGAAAAATATAAGATGTAAATATAATAAAACACGGCTTAAAAACCGCTAATCAGATCTCTCTGAGAACCCCCCCTGCGCATACAGAACTAACATCATTATCCAGCTTTTATGTGACGGTAACTGAACGTCCATGCAGAAGGACGGACAGATGGATGGATGAAGCGATGCATGAATGGGAAAGAGGATGCATGTATAAACGAAAGAACAGGCGACAGGCAGCTACAGACAGGTGGTCTAGCTTGCTAGCTTTTGTTTATGCTGTGTTAGTTTTAGCTTGCTGAGTTTCTCTGACTCTAAAACTGTTTTGTGTGGGTGGGGTAAGAGGGGACGGCCCTGTGGTTGGTTGGGGGCAGTGCTTACAGAGGTGTTATCCAAGATCAGGACCGCACAGTTTACACTGAGAGGAGAGAAATATGGTGAAGTATATCTTGTCATTTATAGGTCATTGGAACATTGTTCAGTGGGTAAACTTAGTGCATGTTTACTGTTTGCCTGCAAGAGCAAGACTAACCTAATAAAGAAAACACAGCTTTAGGTTCCCTGGGTCTTTAAATCACTATACATGAGTTTCTGACTTGATTAGTTTGGTAGCCTACATTTAAAAACTGTGCCAGAGAATGCCGTCCAAATAAAGATGGCCCTGACAAAAGTGGAAATGAGTCACTTTAGTAGAATGAAGATATTTTGAGTGTTTGCTTCATGATTCTGTGAAAATGTGTTCCTCTATTAGCTGCTTTTCCAGAGCAGTATTAATCCTGAAACTAGACTGAAAAGGATTAGCAATGGTCAATCACCACTGACAGCTCAGTAAAACACTAGGCTTGACCCGTGTCCAGTAAAGACACGAAACTTTTGTTAAGTTTATGTAGTCCGGTTTATAGAAACTTAATTAATCCTGAAAGAAATCACAGAGTTACTTGTTAATCAAAACACACTATGCAAATCATAAATACATATAGTAATGTAGTAACTTCTTTTTCTTTTTGTCTTCCGCAGAGCCTCGTTGGGCCTCGATCAACAGGGGAGTTCTTATCTGTGATGAATGCTGCAGCATCCACAGGGGCCTGGGCCGCCACAGCTCTCAGGTCCGCCATCTGACCCACACAGCGTGGCCCCCATCCCAGTTACAGGTACAGAGCGGATGTTTGTTGGATGTTTCATGTTCATTGTAGGGCTTCACTGTGTGTGCTGCAGCTATGAGGAAATGGGGGGTATTGTGTCGCAGTTCCTTAAATAAAAATAGAAGCAGTGTGGGTAGCTGGTGTGGTTTCTTTCTTGTTGCTTTAGTGTGGATAGATGCTGATTACTGAAACAGAGGTGGGCGTTCATGAATGAAGCTAAACTAACGACACTGCTGCATGTGACTGTAAGATCTCATGTTCCTGTCATTTCTTTTCCATCACAGATGGTACAGACTTTATACAATAATGGGGCGAATTCAATCTGGGAGCATAGTCTTCTCGACCCCTCGTCCATCATGAGTGGAAAACGCAAAGCCAACCCACAGGACAGAGTGCAGTGAGTGCTAACTCCCATTACACGTTGAAATCTTGTTGTAGTAGCTTCGTTAAAGTAACCGTACCATTGTTTCAGACATGCATGGCGAGCAGTAGTTTGCTGGTGTTTAATAAAGTTAGTTCATTTTTGAACTAATTTGTGAGAATTTAATATGATGTTTAAACCTACCTGTGTTTTGAAGGGCTCCACCTGTTTTTCAGAATTTCTGCATGATTAAATTGTTAAGATGTAAGCAAAGTCATTCAGAGTGGTTTCATGCGAAATGGTCCGTTCAAGAGAAACTTTACTGGTTATTTTATATTGCGATCACAAAGGCTATATTTGCGACCCTTGGTTCCTACCACAATCACTGTAAAGAAATCAGTCTGTAAGGCCCAATCCTCATATTTTTACCCTTATCCCTTGTTTTCGAGACCTTGCCTCTCAGAAATGAGTTACAAGGGGTGCTTGAAATCTTCCCCTACGACAAGGCCTGGCCCTCAGATAAACAAGAACGTTGCTTCAGTAAAAGGCTAGTAGCGCTGCTCTGTAGGCGACCCTGCCAGTGTGCAGTAACAGCCGAAGAGGGTGAAGTTCAGCAACATCACTGCTGGGCTTTAGTTACATTTAGGGCATCATATGTGTTCAAAGAGGACAGATGTGGCAATCAATTATAATTAGCCACTATTTCTTCAGTAATATGAAGCTGAAGTCAGCTGTTTGTCAGCTTCTTGTTTGACGTTTTCTGTTCCACCACTCTCTGGTGGAATGTAACTGCTGCACCATTTAAGGTGGAACTGGGAATTTAACTAGCTAGCCACTGAGACATCAGCATACTGCTAGCATTTTTATGCTTATTATGAAGAAAAGGACTTTGATACATTGAAATGTCATTAAACTAAATTAATTATAAAGGGATTATCATAATTTTTAAGGGAGAAAATACTTAAATTTGTGCCTTTCTTTAGTTGCTTGTGCAGCCATCTTGCTGTTTATTTTTTTTATTTTCTCACAACAGTCCGTTTGGATTGTGCCTCTGAAAACCTCTGTTTGAAGGGCCATGCAGCCCTAACACTTCACCCTACCCCTCTCTCTACCCCTAGGTGTGAACATGCATAATGGAGGGCTAAGGGATAAGTGGTGGGGTTGAGGGGTGAAATGGGCCTAAGCTTCTCTACAGTGCACCATGTCCCATCAAACCATTCTTACTTTGACATTTTAGCAATTGAACTTTGAAAGTTTGAGAAATGGATTTCCCCTTAAACGTGGTTCTCTTTTTCGTAGTCCTAATAAAACAGAGTTTATAAAGGCCAAATACCAAATGTTGGCTTTTGTCCATCGAATGCCATGTCGAGAGGATGATAGTGTAACTGCAAAGGACCTGAGCAAGGTGAGCAATGAAGATGTGGAGTACTTTATGCTTTATATGTAATTTCTCTGAGATTTGTGAGTAATATGGTGATGTATCAGTATAATATGCTGTTTGCCTACATTTTGTGCAAATGTAATTCCCTAATTAGATCGGAATTTAAAATGAAGCTGATTAATAATTTAACTGTTTTCAGCAACTCCACTCAAGTGTGCGGACTGGAAATTTGGAGACATGTTTGAGGCTGTTGTCTCTGGGAGCACAGGCCAACTTTTTCCATCCAGTAAGTTTCAGTGTAGGAGGTTATGAAAGGTTGTGTATTGTTGTTGTTTAACCCACTTTTGTGACAGTTTACTGAAATATACACATTCAGTGATATGTGCAATGATTTGTGCAGTGGCCTTTTATATTGAGGCAGTTTTATCTGTCTATCTATCTGTCTGTGTGTCTATATCTATCTATTTACGTATTTATTTTTAGCATTCACTATTAATATCACATATTATGTTCATTTAATTGTTATCAGGCAGGTGTAAGTACTGGGACACATAATTAGATGCTTTCTTTTGTAGGAGAAAGGGAACACTCCATTACATGTGGCAGCTAAAGCTGGTCAGGTGCTACAAGCAGAGCTCCTTACTGTGTACGGTGCAGACCCTGGTGCTCCAGACAGCAGTGGAAACACTCCTATTGATTATGCAAGGTAACGCTTACCACTGACTCGTAACAGTCCTGCCAGATGAAAGTTGTAGAGATGCGCAGTTACTGAATTTCGGGGCCGATGGTAATTGATAGTTAAGAGGACATTCCGATGAGAAAATGCCTTTTAATGTCATTTGTCATGTTGTTCAGTATTCGGCAGTGCAACATTGCATCTCTCAGCCATGCGGTTTAGTAGAATTGAGGATATTGTATCCTTTTTGTGTTTTCTTCCATCAATGTGTTCTCACTACAGTAACCAGCATGCATTCTGCACATGTGCCCTGCTGCCATTGAGTATCCACTACAGCAATAAAGAAATTCTGAATGAAATCATACATAATACAGACATGATATTCAGCTTCCGAGTAGTAACATTAGCTATCTGGCTTACTTCTGCATTAACAGCCAGTTGTTGGGGAAACAAAGCATTTCAAACAGCCCACCCTCAAGTATCTGCCACCAAAGCACTTGTAGTTTTTTTTAAAGGTTCCTCTCACATTTAAGACGCATCATCAAAAGGGGGTTTTCCTAGCTTTTAAACTGGAAAATCTCATTCTACAGACTACTGTGCAGGAATGCAGGACAGTGTATATATATTTTCAATAGATCTAAATGGCTGAAGCAACTGATAATTTAATTATTTAATTAATTGAGTTTACAGTGTAATGCATATATGAGTGCAGTGAGGCTTCACGGATGCAAGCTTAGACTCCTGGCATTGAAAATATTTAGTGCTGGGAAGTTTTTGGCATTTGATATAAACTATGATCAACAGAATGTGGTGTATATTTGGGGGTGCACATTTTTGGATGTATTCATAAATCTCATGTTATGTTATTATTCACAATGATATAAAATATTTTCTCTTTATCCTCAAATAATTTTATGTAGATTCCGCTGTCCTTGCACTGAGTAATAACATCTTTTTTTCACTCTGTAGACAAGCAGGGCACCAGGAGCTGGCTGACAGGTTGGTGGAGATCCAGTATGAACTGACGGACAGGCTAGCGTTCTACTTGTGTGGAAGAAGGCCGGGTAAGTAGGTTCTTAATATAGCAGTAGGATATGAGAGGATGTGGGTTACAGGCCTGAGCCGAAGGCATAAAGTAGTACAGCTGGTGTTACAGATAGAACCATAAAATTGTTACAATATCAGGTTCAGCTCGGCTTTTTCAGTGTTTACCAGATTAACCTGAATGTGGTTTTGTTCTATTCAGTCTGTAAAACTTTCAGCAGCCCATCTTGTTTGTTGAAAAATGTATTTTGTTCATTTCTGGCAAATTCCAGCTTTAGTTTTTCCACCTCACAGCTGCCAACTGAAAAACGTGCCATGGGGCAATTCGATGTAGTCCTGCTCACCACACTCTTCTTCAGGATCTGATCAAACAGGCTGCAAATCAAACATTATCTCATAAGTTACCTAATGTTTTTATATGTGCTGAAGTATAAACATAAGCCCTGTTTTATATTGGATTATTTTTTCAGGGAGATGTCTGTTAAAAAAAATGTCTGGCAGAAATGACCATGGCACAGGCGACTTTCTTCTTATTATCTTTAAGATGTGTGTTTATTGCATTTACATACATTAATGGCGTAAATGTAAAAATAGAATTGTTTAGTTATATATTAATGTATCAGAATTGACCATTGGATCTTTGAGGAACCGATAATTATTTCTAGATAACAATCCAAAAAAAAGTCCTAAAAAAGTTTATGAGTAGTGCATATGTAAAGTAATGTATAAAGCACTGCTTTATCCCTTTAATAAGCCTTTGGGATGGCATTTTTTCATTCATTTTCTTTTCTTTCTTCTCCTGATAGTGCTCTCTAAGGTAGTGTATAGAGTCAAAGTTTTACCGCCCAGGCCAAGTTGAGTGATTCTTCAAAAGCACACATTTTTCATTTCATGATTTGGAAAATGTTTAATATATTTATTATGGGGCCTCTGATATGCGCAGCACTGCGGTTGGTAAAAAACAGTAGGCCTGTAATCACTGGCACTGACGTGGCTGATCTGGTGGCAGTAAAATTGCAGAGAAGCACCTGTAAAAGAGGAAATTATCTCAGGACCTCATTTAAATATAATCACATTCGAGTAAGGCTTTAGTACAGTTAGGTGCAACATAAAGCTAGTTATTACTTGGCAACCAGTGCTTAGTGGAATGATACAGTTATTATCAGGGGGTGGGGGGGGATTAAGTAACAGCACAGGTGGAATTAATTTTAATAAGATAAATGAAAGAGTGTAGCGCAACATATTCTCTTCTTCATGAGCAAGTGAATGAATGAATGAATAGATAAGTGATGTAAATATTCAGTACTATAATGAATTACCTACTTTTAGTGTCAATGAGTGCAACATACAGGGTGATTCAAAAAGATTCGCCCGATTGCAAAGCGCCATCATTATACAACCGCGCCTAGGAGCCAATCACATACCAAATGTAAGAGGGGGTCCTAGAGTTTCTGACAGTCACCAGGAGATGGCTCTCTTCTGTCTGTGAGGAGATGGCGACCCCTGAGCAGAAAGCGTTTTCCGTTCTCCACTTCATTAAAAGTGAGTCTGTCATAACTGTGCAGCACGAGTTTCATCAGCAGTGAACCTCCAACAGCTCAGAGAATTTGCCGTTGGTTCCACAACACTGGATGATCTCCAAAATTGCATTGAAAGAGCCACAAGTACAGTGACAGCTAACATGCTCAGTCGAATATTTGATGAATTAGCCCATGGCGTTGATGTCTGTACAGCTGGAAGAGGTTCATATTGAGCACTTGTAAAATTACATAATAACTTTATGCTCATTTAAGCCATTTACAGTTTACAGCATTGTTTTGTAAAGATTTACAAGGGAATAATTTTGAAATCGGATTAATCTTTTTGAATCACTGTGTGCTTTAAAAGTTAAAATGTTAAAATCTTCACACTTGATAAAGATGGTTCTCCAGTGGTTCTTTAGTAAAGAGTGAACCATGAACAACCCTTTACATGATTAGTGTTCTTTGCATTATGAGGGGGTTTTTTAGCTTGATGGAGAATGTGCTGTATACGGTTCTATATAGAACCTTACAAGACAAAAATAAATGTACTCAAACGAAGTACGACATCATTACTATAGTAAACATGTTTGTGAGACATACATGAAGTAGCTGGTGTTGTGGTAACATTAGTGTCCAATTCATTTATCTTGTTGTCTAAGAAGTAGCTTGTGTGAATTTTCATGTATGGCCATTTTAAGATCAGATTTTTTTTTTTTATAAATGATGCCACTCGTATTCACAAAAGGTAAAAGCTGCTATTTGCTTTGGTACAGCAGTCAAATAATTATTTCAGTCTGTCAAGCAGCCTCCTGACGAATTCTACCGCTTGTCTCATTTCCTGTGTTCGATACGGCTTCACGTTTGCCATATGCATTGAATCATACTGCACCATCTGAAAATAATAAAAAATTCAGAACGTGTTGAACGGTGTGGGAGGGCAGGCCTTGTGAATATTATGACCACTGCAGCCCTCCGCAAGACCAGTAGGTACAGTAGTACCAGGAAGTGTGCAGACATTCTGCATGTCAAGACTGGTGGGTTTCAAGCCGGTTGCTATGTAATGCATTGATGCATATTCTGCAGGTTCTTTAGGGTAAAACTGAGCCATTTGTTTATAGTTATAAAAATCACATTTTTCACATTTATTTCAGATCATAAAAATGGGCAGCACTTTATAATCCCCCAGATAGCAGACAGGTAAGATTCACACTCTACAATTCTTTTTCTAGCGTTATCAATAACTGAGAAAACATGTACACAGTGTAACTCTGATATGGTTTTTCCTCCATGCTCACATTAAATGGATAAGAAATGTGTAAGTCAGAATGGTAGTACGTTTGTCACACGTTGTCCATATTTTTATTTTTTATAGCCTACTTGAGTTGACTTTATTTGACCATATGCTTTTATCTATGTTTTGATACAGCAGTCTGGATTTGTCAGAGCTGGCCAAAGCTGCAAAGAAAAAACTCCAATCAGTAAGCAGAATTTTTTTTTTGTTTCTTTGTAGTTTTCAAATTTAGGGATATAGGAAAAATATTCTTTGTTTGAAAGACTGAAATCAAGTCTCCTGACAGCTATAAAGGCAAAGGATGGACACACTAGATATTAAACTGAAAAAAAATGATTCTATTTAGTTGATGAGGCTTCTGTGTGTAATTTTCTGTTAGATATGTTTTCTGCTTTTTTTCCTGACACTGAAAAGTGAATAACTTGTAACTTAATGGTCATTTTGATAACTTAATGGTCAACTTGTAACTTAGTGGTCTCTGCCTTTACCTGATTATTTGTATTACGAGATTCATTAAGCCATAGCACTTTATTAAAGAGCATGCTTTTGATTCCCAGCTCAGCAATCATCAGTTTGAAGAGTTGGCCATGGATGTTTATGATGAAGTCGATCGAAGAGAGACAGATGCAGGTTAGTTAAAATTGAATCTGCACTGCGTCCGAAAAGAAAAAAAAAAGGAATAAATATGTTACTTTGTGAGTAGTAAACATAAAAAGCTGTGCAGTGTGTATAGTTTTTTTTAATTTTTTTTTATAGTAATTTGCTGTTCTTAGGCATGTGAAATGGTTGCAGTACTTATTGTACCTTCACGTTTGTGGTTGCAGTCTGGCTCGCTACGCAGAACCACAGCACCCTGGTGACCGAAACCACAGTGGTTCCTTTCCTTCCTGTTAACCCTGAATACTCATCCACCAGAAACCAGGTAAACTAGCTTGCAGCACTTCGCTCACATGCTCTTCAAGTTTCTCGCATATTATTTTAGCCTCATATAATGAGTTGCTAATCCTTCCTCTTTTTTGATTTTATTTGAATTTGTTTGGATTATTTGTAATACAGGGCAGACAGAAGCTGGCAAGGTTTAATGCCCATGAGTTTGCCACACTTGTAATTGACATTTTAACTGATGCAAAGCGGCGTCAGCAAGGGAGTTCCCCAGACAATGTCAAAGGTAGGGAGTGCCTTTCAAAGCTTTTATGTAATTGCTTTATTAATGCATTTATTTGTAAACCCCAGATTGCCGCCCTTTTGACTTTTTATTGATCTTCCCCCCCCCCACCCCAAGATAACGTGGAGCTGATTCTAAAAGATATTGGCAGCCGCCATGGGAGTGAGAGTCAGGAGCTGGATCAGCCTGACTATGACAGCGTTGCATCCGACGAAGATACAGAACGGGAGCCAGCATCTGGCAAAGATGAGCGCACAAAGGTACTTCCCAGTAGGAGTGGGCAATATATGTTATTGTTCATGGAATAAGTTATATGATTGTGTGCTGGGCATCTGGGCATATTTTGGGTATCAACAGCATTTATAGAACACTGAACAACTGCATGTGTCGTTAAATTTGGATTGGATTTATTTAGCTCGTTATTTTATGCAGGATGGATAATATGGCAAAAAAAATAGTGACGCTAGAATGTTTGCAAACTCTGAATTTCTGGGTTCATCCAGGTCATTAAAAGGAATAAAGAAAACCCAATGAAACATACATACAACCCATTTACTGAAAAGAATGATCCAACATTAAAAGTCTTTGTTGGAAAAAATATGTGTACCTCTGCTTTCAGTAAGTTGTGTAGTCCACTTTGATGATTTCAGTGATTTCAACCAAATGTTTTCTGTAGAATTCCTTGCTCTATCAGTGATAACAAGCCGTCCTGGTTATGTGGCAATGAACTGTGATACTGCTACTACCATGTTTCACAGTGAGGATGATGAGGCTGGGATGAAGTGCTTTGTTTTTATCAAACACATTTTACTAAAGAATCGACTGTCGAGGAGTGATTAGCAAAGCCATGCCCATTTCTTTGTTTTTTTTCCCCTCTGGACTTCCACTGTAGATGCCTTTACATGTAAATGCTGCATTATGTTTTTAAAAATTTTGTAATTTAATTCTGAACCACTGGGTCACTTGAGCTGTACAGAAACAGTAAATGTGAAATAAATATTGCGTACACATCATTTACTGTTATTAACAAGATGTTTTGAGCTAACTTAATCCTGTCTAGTTCTGTCAGTTCTCTTCGCCAACATGACAGTTATCACCTTTTAAGGCTTGTTGTCAACGATATCCGATCACATCACCTGGGCCTACCAGTAGTGCCACATTTAAAAGTACAGTATTAAAAACTAGTAAGTCTATATCCTGAATCAGTCCTGATGTGTTGTTTAGGTTTATCGTTCTCCTTTTTTTTCTTACACATGGCTGTGATTGTTAAACTGAAAGTCCTGTGGGACATGGGAAGA
Organism: Pygocentrus nattereri; assembly: GCF_015220715.1. Lineage (NCBI taxonomy): Eukaryota > Metazoa > Chordata > Actinopteri > Characiformes > Serrasalmidae > Pygocentrus > Pygocentrus nattereri. The sequence continues at coordinate 9,841,816 of NC_051228.1, read as the reverse complement.
CTGCACAGCTACAGTAAAGAAGGCTTACAGCTGGTTTATGATTTATTTGAGGTGTCCTTGAGCAAGACACCTAACCCCCAACTGCTCCCCGGGCGCCGTGGATAGGGCTGCCCACCGCTTCGGACAAGTGTGCTCACTGCCCCCTAGTGTATGTATTCACTAGTGTGTATGCGGTGTTTCACTTCACGGATGGGTTAAATGCGGAGGTGGAATTTCCCCGGTTGTGGGATCAAAAAGTATCAATTATTTTGCAAAATACCCCATGACAGTATCGTCAAAGGGCAATGGCTAGGGGGCTCGACTTCACACAAGCCCAGTTCCAACTTGCTTCAAAACCTTCATCCAAAAAAAAAAACCTTCTCTTTTAGGCCCGGTTGGTCCCAGAAGAAATGTTTCTTCAACAAACCACCAGTTCCCCGTTCAGGGCAGTAATGGAGGTTGTTTGCATCAAGAACATCTTTAAACCATCGCCAGTGTTTACACTCAGGCACATCACATTTCTCAAACTATAGTGGCTGTTTATCACATCAACAGACAGTGCTCTGACCTCTCTCCTCCTCTGACTGTGTCTCTCCCAACCAGAGCTCGGAGTCATCAGACCTGTCCGACGGACCAATCACGGTGCAAGAGTTCATGGAGGTGAAGACCGCTCTGAATGCATCAGAAGCCAAGATCCAGCAGCTGCTCAAGGTCAACTGCCACCTGAGTGAAGAGCTAAGGATCATGCAGAGCAAGGTGGTGACTCTACCCATATGTTCTCTAGAATACTCCATCCCTACTCTTATCATATTTACTTTGTTCATACTGTGTCAAGCAGAACATGTGGTATGCTGCTTTTAAAACCTTGCTGCCCCTGTGCTTACTCACCATGGTTATCTGATCTGCATTGTTGAGCAGCTCCTCTCAGAAACAGATCCTGTTCCAGTAGCTGCTCAGGTGCTTCTGTCAGGACCCGTTTCTGTCTGATAAGGCATCAGATAGTATGTCTTGATGAAGCTCTAGTTACCAGCGGATTCTATTGCTTCTTGAGTGTTTACCATGCGAATGAAACACTTTTAGATTTAGATAAAAGAGGCAAAGCAGAACATGAACTTTTTCTGAAACAGTTCAACTTGCAGAATCATTTGAAACTCTATTTGGTAACTTCATGTACAATCTGCTACTAGTAGACTAGGTGTTGTGGTCATTAGTAAACCAGGGCAAGGGTCACTTTGAACACTCTCTCTAATAAGTAAGATGATCTTTGAACTACAGTTCTATGAAGAAACTGTGGATGACATGGATGCAACCGTTAACATCTGTGTATGTGTTTGCTATGTCTCCAGCTTAACTCCCTGCAAAACGAGAACACTAGTCTAAAATGGCAGGGGACCAACAGCCTTGCCCACCCGCAGGACCCCCAGCGTCGACTGCCACCCCGTGGAGGCCGGGCCATGTCCATGTATGAGACCGGATCGGGGTTGAAGCACTATCACCCCAGATCAGACGGTACCCACCCTGACCCAGGCGGCCTCACCCTCCAGCCCCTTCCACCCAACGTAAGTGTGGCCCAAAAGGGAACAGTGCGTGATTTGCAGGATTGTCACTTGGCTTTGTGTTTGTTTTCAGTCTGTGAACAGTATTGTTCAGTATTTGATCTTGCATTTAAGGTTTGGTTAATCATCAGTCATTGTCATACCCCTTCCATTGTGTAGAGATCATTATGTAAAGGAATACCTTGGCAGTATATTATTTTTCCCCCTACTCCAAATGGAGGTGATCAAAGATGTTTTTGGTTTCTTGAGTTTGCTTTGTTTGTTTTGCACCGAATGCTGATATAGCTGATTGAGTTAGGCATTTTGGTCAAATCTCACATTTCAATTTGAAAAATAATGCCTTACTAATAAGGTATAAGGTTGCTACATACACACCAGATGCTACTAGAGGCTGTGAAGCCACTTAGTATTTTTATTACTGTACTACATCAAACCCAAACTACAAATCTGTAGTAGGTGACATCTGGCTTGAATGGGCTGAAAGATTAATTAAGAGCAGTTTTATTATAGTCTACATTATTAACAGCACAACCAACAAGACAGCCACATACTATGACATCACAACCACAACTAACTGGCAGTCTGGTAAGCTACATGCAGTGTTCAAGCCTCCAGCTGGAAAAGTGCATGCTTGCATCTTATTGGGCAAAAAAAAAACAGGTCTGAACCTTTAATTCATAAAGAATAATTGCAATTTAAACCACAGTCACAATATTGGTCAGAGAAATCTCAATTAGATATTTTCTCTGAATTATCCAGACCTACCGCATAACTTTTTAGCATGAAAACAGAGAGTTAGTTAGTAGAGAAAAGCCCTGTTCAGATTTTTACTGGCATTTCTCAGTGAGTTTAGTTCCCCCTGAATACACCATGTCAGTCATTTGTATTGACCGCGCACTCTCGCTTCAGTAAAGACCTGGGCTTTGCTATATTTACCTATTTATTATATTTACCTATATTTACTAAAAGAAGTTTTATGCTGTTAAATCTATGCAATCAAGATTATAAAATGAGCTTCAGCTTCTATTTTTGCAGCGCCTGTGCTGTACCTGCGCTTTGGAGTACCTGCTACCCAGAAGTAGAAGATCTAGTGCAGTGCAGAGCTTCTTCTTTAGTGTGCTGTAGCCTTAAGCTGGGGGCAGTAGTCTTTCCGTGTTTACTTCTTCGGACTAAATAGATCAACTCTGACATAAAACATACGACACAGTTCAGACATATTCTTATGCTTCTTCTGTTTGACAGTGTGTGATGTTAGAAAGAATATAATTTGCAAAAAAATATATTTGTGTTGTTTTAACTTTTATGACCTGTTCAGAAATACGAAAACTCTGACTCGTCCTTAGAAGCTAATAAGTGATATGTAATGTGCATTTTTATATAACATGATCATACAGTGTCAGAAACAATGTCTGGTTGACTTTGTCACAACTCGCTGTGGTTCCCAGTTACATAAGTGTGTGATGTAGACATTCACCATGCTAGCTACATAATCCTTGCCGCTCTGGTGCAAAACTAAAGAAGCGTTCTTTGAACACCATGTCTTGACTAATCGATTACATTTGGGGTAAGTGGAAAATTGTGTAAATTGTTTTTGTTTTTGTTTTTTTGCCAAACTATTCCTTGAAGATTCTCTCTGCCTCTGTACATAAACTGGATTTGAACCCTTTCTAGATTGGGAAGGGTCCTTCCGTGGCCGCCTCCTCCTCCCTCCCCACCTTCCCCTCCTCCCTGTCCTGGTCGTGGGATGAGCGAACCCAAAGGGTGAAGTACTCGCTCACTGAACAGGCCATCCTCTGTAGGGAGTGCCTGGCTTCCCCTGTCACCCCTCCTCCTCAGCCCACTTCCACCCACAGCTTTACCTCCCCTCCCTCAGCAAATCTGCATGCATTCCGTACCTACACCCACCACCATTTCAGTTCATAACAGTGTCTTTATAGGAGATACAGGGCTACTTTGCCCTGCTACTAATCTCACTCAGATGCTGCATTTATGACTACAGTGAGGCTGAAAAGCTGTGCTCATTGTTACACTCAGTGTATATCGCCTTGTGCATGAATTTCCAGTATGTGTCTGTCTGTAATGCTCTGTTTTCCTCAGCCTAATTATGACATCCACATGTTTTTGCACCTAAAGCATGAGAAATGCCCCTCTACTGCAGCCTGACATGCGCTGTCTGCCTGGGCTGCTGTTAACACGGCCGTGTCTCTCTTGAGCAAGCCCTGTTGAATTTCTCTGTAATAAGATAGGCCCTGTGATGGAAGCAGGCATGGGGTTTGTGTGTAGAGCTCTCACCACTCCTTCTCTCCCACTGCAGGGCTCCCGGGTGGATGGCCAGAGCAGCGTGCCTGAGAGCGACTATGATAACGCACCCAACCACACAGAGTTGGAGGACTCTGGGTACGGCTCCTCAATTTCCACTTGAATGTGTCAGTGTGCTTTTACCTTGTTTGGTGCTGACCAGTCAAACAGTTTACAGAGTTACCTTGGTAACGGCCCCCAGTGATGGTTAAATGTAGCATCATTTTTTAATACCTTAAAAATTAAATAATTGATATCTTGGATAAGGAAGGTGCAGGAGGCGTAAGAAAGACACTAGTACTCCCACACAAGAACATTTTTGACCTGGGAAATTTTTGGGGTGAATTGATATTCTACATTCATACCACATTTATTGTATCTAATGTACATGAGATTGTTGTTGAATATTTTCAGTGCTGCAAGCATGCAAGTCTGTGCAGGAAGCAGCCTGGATGGTACGATGTACATTTTAAGATATCCTCAGTATCCTCAGTATCCTCAGACCACAGTGTCAGGTTTCAGACATCAGACAAAACAGCTTCAGTTCTCAGAAGGAATAAAAAGGAGTAAAATCATGTCTCAGTTCTTGTACACCAGGTGACATGTTTCATTCATCCTCAGGTCCCTAGGGCTGTATGGTATTGGTAAAAAATGCAATGTTCGATAAAGCTGTTGGTTATCATGATGACTATATGAGAAGTGATAAATTATCAAAATAAGTGCACATCTGTCTGGGTTAACACAGACAGACATTTTTTTGAAAGTGTAATTAGAAATATAACTTCTCCTTTAAGCAAATAGCAAAACACAGAATTAGAAAAGCACCATTTACTATTCGGCAAAATAAAAGTTTTGCACACTGAACGACTAAGACAGTCAGCAGTAAAACAACAAACTTCAACAGCTTTTTCTATAAAGTATTCAAAAACAAATTTATTTACACAAACAGACTTTTGTTTATTTTTATGATTTTTATGTTTATTTATTCTTTATTTTTGTTGTGACAGTAGCTATCACTGCCTCACATACATAATACTTAATACTGGGTGTAAGAGCAGCACTTATACAATGTTTCTACAGGCCAGGTCTGTCATTATGGATCTTGATGTATTTATCATGGAAAGTCATATCAAATAAAATTGATCATGCAGCGTTATCTCTGATGCTAATATTAGTGTGATGGTCACATTTCCTAGCGGTTCTTTATTACTAGCTTTTATTATGGTCTTTTTTTCACAAATATTACGGGATTATCTCAATTTTTGCACAAGTGTTGCATTTACTTATTTACTTAATTGCTTATTGAAATCAATGTCACCACCCCATCCCCCTGGACAGTTTAACTAGACTCGAGTGTTATGGCACAGGCCTATGGGCATCATTCCGCTTTGTAATGAACCCCGGCTTATTTCAGTTCGCTGTTACGATGATCCGCATCAAGTAAGGGAATCCCAACATCAGAGCTCGTTTTTTCCTTTTTCTTTTTCTAGTGGTTCAAAAAGTAAAGAAAGTGCTGTACTTTGTACAATCTGCCTTTCAACCGTTTATAGAGGTTTCTGTAAAAGAGCACCACCAAATTTCTGACCAGTCTGAGAACACTGGCATGTATAATTTAGCGCACTTTAGCAATTGCAATATGAAACCAACTGAACCAAATGAAAAACCCAACCCCTGGTGGGGAATTTAGCAAATGAACTAGGTGTGAGAATGGCCTAAAACTCTATTTGATATGGCCTAGCTTTACCTGGGGAGGTGCTGTAATTTAAGTGATTGAGTGATTTACTGATATCCATGATTATAAAGTCTGAAAGTAATTCCACAATTAATGGCCTTTCTCAACCCCCTGCAACCCAGATGGAGAAGCGGCTTAGAAGGGGTGTGTGTGTGTGTGTGTGTGTGTGTGTGTGTGTGGCCTTTCGTAATTGTTTAAATTCACCTTATGATAATGTAACAACAAAACCTGCTGATAGACACGGCCTTGTGTTATGCCGTTTTTCACTGTGCCGCCTGTCACATAAAACTGATGTAAATATAAAGACTATCTGTGGTAACTTTGCGAAAATACACAGATTTCTATCCCATATGAACCCTCTCTGACAAACAAATCCAGATCAAATAGTGCTTAAGGCAGGGCTGCCCATCCCTTCTCTTGGACATTTGCCACCCTACAGAGTTTAGATCTAATACAACACGCCTAATCCAGTTAATGTGTAAGCATTTGTCATAGGAAGGCGTATATGTTAGATTACAGTTGGAAGTAAACTCTGCAGGGCAGTAAATCTCCAGGAACAGGGTTGGGCTCGCCTTATTTTGGGCCATTAACTTTGACTGCCACAAGGTATTGACTAATGCAATGGTTCCCAACTGTAGTCCTGGAGCCCTTCTTAAGTCACTGCCTTTATTTTTCTGATTCTATTGTTTGTGATAGATGTGTTAGCTTAGCTCCTTAGCTAACTGCAGCTTCACAGAAGTTACTCTGCTACCAGCCATGTCCATTACATGCGCTTATGGTTAACAAGTTGGCTTGCTTACTAATTGCACCAATGAGGGTTTTTTTTTTTTTTTCTTCCCCCATGCCCATTTTGCAAGGCGGCACAAACTGTTAATAAGCTGTAGGTTTGAAGGATTTGGGGACAATATATTGTGATTTTCGTGACTAAAATGTTTAATTTCTTTTGCCAAGAAGTCCAGCATATCCACTTTTTATAGCTTAATATAGTGTGACAGATTGCCAGTTAGTTGTGGTACTGTTGTTATGTACACAAGTTGATAAGTTATTAAGTTAAACTTACTCAATTAAAATCTAAGACAGTGCTGTTGATGATGTGTTATAATAAAAAAATGGCAGACCTTGCCATTTGAAAATTGCGCTCTTTTAATTTGCAATTTTGAAATAAATTCTTTTAATCTTTCTGCTGCAAAAAAAAATCATTAGCCCAATATCTGCACTATATTTGGTTCTCCTTGGTCTAATACACTTGACTGAGCTCAAGAAGGGACTGAAGGAAGTGTATTGCTATGGCCGAGGACTGGAATCAACTGGACTAATGTATCACTACTCTCTTCCCTGCTTCACGTACCAGGTCAGTGTGTGCTCCCAGGACCGCAGGCTGGTTGGGAGAGGGGGCTATCCCTGAGTCAGGTGACCCTGATGAGTGTGAGCCAGACCCAACTCTGCCTTCCACAGAGGATGTCATCAGCAAGACGGAACAGATCACGAAGAACATCCAGGAGCTGCTGCGGGCCGCCCAGGAGAACAAACATGAGAGGTAAGGTCACATAATAAAGAAAGCAATGCTTTGAATTTACTGGATTCAGATCTGCGCTTCATGTCTAATTAATATATTAAAATACTACAAGACAGATGTGCTGATGTAATCTATGACCCATTTGAATCAAGACAGTTCAGTGCAATACTTTCTTTTCAGTGCACACAGTCACTATCAAGGGTATTAATAGTTAGTTTGTTCCTCTTTTGCTGCAGTAACAGCCTCTGCTCTTCTGGGAGGCTTTACACTAGATGATGGAATATTGTTGTATTTGAGTGCAGTCACAGAAGCATTAGGGAGGTCCGGTCCTGATGTTGGATGAATGGTTCTAGGTCACAACTCAACCCAGAGAACACAGTTCCCACTGCTCCACAGTCCCATGATGTGCCCATGTACGGACACTTGCCGTTGGACATGGTGACCGTAGGCTCATGTGCTGCTACTCCAGAGCATCTCATTTTATTGACAGTGCTTTTCTGTGGAGATTACACAAGCTGTGTGCACACAATTGAACATCGGTGGGTTCACCGCTAGCAGCTGAACAAACATTTGGATATATTGTGTATTCAGTTTCCTTAACAGAAGTGCATTTTATGTACCCTGGCACCATTTTGTGGAGCCACCATTGTTTATGGAAGAAGAAAAAGGGAAATGAAATCTGAAGTTGACAGAAATTCTCTTCAATTATTTGTCTTACCGTCATCCTCTGTTTTCACTTCCACTTTACTGGTGTGCCCCTGTATGTCTTTGTGCTTGTATTTGTATGTTTTCGGGAAAGAAATGCCCTGACTTCTTTTGAAAAAACACAAAGATGAAGATAACCTGACTTTGTAGAGTGCTTTTTTATTATTTTAAATGGAAAGGGTAAAACAAGGGATGTTAATGATGAACTGTTAATCCACAAATAAGCGATTGTTCGATCATCTATCTGCTTTAAAAAAGAAAAGCGTTAATTTTATTTCATGTCCAAAAAATAACCGCTTATATTTCAATAGCCAGGTTTGCCATTCAAGTTGAGGAACATGTATAAACTGTACATATAAGCGCTCAATAGTTAGGCCTACTAAAATATGAAGCATGCAGCTAAAAACGGTTCCACTTGTCAAGAGGATGAAAGCACAACTATAGTGATGTATCATATCGAAAGCAAATAAGACAGACAGGTGTTTCATCTGTGTTCAAGAGAAACTGCACAGCGGTGAGAGGAAATCACACATCGGTGGACAAAATTAAAGAGAAGGGTGTGATGGATGGTGGCAGCTCTCAAGAGCTACTGATGTACACTGAACTAAAACTAGCCCCAGTCATGGCATCTCTGTTCCTTCAAACTTGAGCTAGTAATGAATGGTAAATATGACTTCAGAATGTATGACTTCTATAATAGTCATTTCATCGAGTTCTTTAGTTTTTGGTCATATAATCTTGAAAATTTTGTTGTCAACCCCTTGATTTTCATATAATTGCTTATGCCTGGAACTGCTTATGAGTGCTATGTCTCTCAGTCTGTATCTATCCCTGTAATGATTTGATATTTTGACAGTCTCAGTCTACATTATTTGATGAAATTTGCATCCCTTGGTAAAACCATTTTTTTTGTTCTCCTTACCTTCTTTTTTCACTGAAGTTAAGGTTAGACCTTGAACATAGAAGGATCCGTGTACTTTTAGTCTGTTCTGTGTTTTCCCTGAGGTCCATTTCTAACGTCTGTGTGGTTTTATATACCAAAAATTTATCATTTACTTTTACATGACCATTTTCCAACCCCTCTTTATCCCTTAGAATTGAACAGTCTGTCTTTGCTACTGTGCCTTTAAGACAGATGCATGTAAATATCCTCTGTTCTGTTTGGCTGCCTTGTATTGTAGTTCTGTCAAAAAGCAGCCTGGCCTGCTTATAATGTCAGTGGTGAATGCTTGGGGCTAAACTGCTGTAGGTTGAATAGTCCGGTAGATGTAAATGTATTGGCTTTTGTAACATCACAAAACTAGTGGATACAAAACAGGCTTAGTTTCTATGAATGGACTGAATGGAAACTTTTAACAGCTGATATTTTATGTCCAGGAAAATTTGGTGTCAATGATATGGATCCTTTAATACATAAATATGTAAATATGTGACAATCTAATTTATATGGGTTGAGTATATGACTCAGGTTTATGTCGCTGTTCTGACATTGTATAAAAACAAACCTGTGTGTGTGTGACTCTTCCGAGGCATCTCCCAACTCTGTCAGGGCTGTTTCAGTGGCCTGCTGCCCTGCACTGAGCAGGCTAAGAGAGACCCTTCTCTGCAGGATCCCTGCTTTCTGGTACTCTGCCCCCTGTCTCCGGGACAGTGGCTCTTTTGTCTGGGTGCCGAGTGGTGGGAGTTTGTCGAACGCAGCTAGCATTCAGAGCAGCACGCCCTCCTGATTATAGCGATTGCAGAGTGTAGACAGTCCCCCGCATGTCTTGGCAAATTATACTCATTCACAAAAGCTTTGATCTTACAGGTTTACAGATAGCTTAGTCATAACATTATTGTCAGATCAATCTTTTTTCCATCCAGTTGATGTTTGTTTTGTGTATAAATGAAAATATTTTTGACTCATTGACTCATATTGCCATTGTGTTGATAAACCACTAATTTTACTTGCACAGCAGACCTTTATCTGCCCAAGAGCATAAGCTTTGCTGACTGCTTCCTACTCAAAGCTTCCTACTCACGTGACTGTGTGTGTGTGTGTGTTTTTGTGTTTGTACCTTGTTTGCATTTGATAATGTTTTGCTTTTACCTTTTTTCCATTGTCCTGCCACACCCACGAACATTAAGCACTGCTGGAGAGTATTAATTCACCAGGTACAATGTGCCAGTAGTGAGAGATTTTGACCAGTTTGATCTGTTTGCTGGTTGTTTGTCACAAGCTGATATTCAATTGAAATGTTTTGCACCAGCCAGTTATTTCATGAGGAACTAGTACCAAAGAGTAGCATATCAGTGGCTTATCTCCAGAACAGGGTGAACTGTGAGATTCATATCACTCTGATAGGACAACGGAATACAGCGAGTATTCATCACTGTTTTTTATGCCAGATCCATTCAACGTTGAATTTCAGCTTCAGTAATGTTTTCATAGTAGGACTGTCAGGGAAGTACATGTGATAAATCTATGTCCAGGCTCCAAATCACTTGTGGTATCGTGAATGCCATGCTAAGCTGATTTAAATCATGCCACCTGTTTTAATTGAATTAAATCTTCTGCAAATATGAGATCGTGACCTTGAAATTCCATACTGTCAAGTGATTAGTAAGCTAAAAAGTAGCTTTACTGCTGGAGTATTACATAGATGGTCACATGGGTATGTTTGGTCTTCAAAAGCTTTTAGACGTTAGACGTCACATTCTACATGTTAGATTTCTTGTGTTACGCTTTTTAATGCGAGCGGTGCTGTTTTTCCTGCATTGTGTGCTCTGTGGCCTTGCATATCTTTGCATTTTTGGTTTTATAACCGGGTAATAACTTTAATGCCTTTCATTGTCTCTCTTGTCTGTCCTGCCAGCTTTGTTCCATGTTCAGAAAGAATTCATCTAGCTGTGACTGAAATGGCTACCCTCTTTCCCAAGGTGAGAAAAGATGAAGATGTTATGCCATTTTATTATAAACTGCTTAATATTAAATGCACCTGTTTTGTTTGTTTGTTTGTTTGTTTGTTTGTTTGTTTGTTTGTTTGTTTGTTTGTTTTGTTTTGTTTTTTGTGTTATTAATCAAGAATAAGGCTCAGGTATCAAAACATCGGGGCAGGAATACTGATTTATATGGAAGCCTATTTCTGCCACTTGGAGAAAAAAACGGAAGTTTCTCATAACTATGAGATTTTCTGAATTATAAGCTGCTAAGTCATTATGAGAGACCGAGTCATAATCATGCGATTTTCTTTACTACAACACCTCATTATTATGACGCAAGTCATAATTTTGACCTAATGTCATTGAGAAGATTGTCAAAATTGATAGACTAGTAAGCAGTAATTATGCAATAGTCATTATTGAGAAGTCATGTTCTTGAGAGATGCTGTTATAATTATGATATTTAAGTCATAATTATTAGATGCTAAGTCATTATTAAAAACCTGTTTTTTCAAGTGGCTGAAACAAGCTTCTGTGCTTCATGGATTTAAGATCAGTAATTGTGGCTAGAAATTGGGGAAAAATTCGGATAGCCAGTAAAATTGGCTGATGTCTGTTACAGTTGTTACATAATTGTCTGATTGCAGCTTCTTCAGCTGACTCCAGTTAGCACAGCTGTTAGCTTTCACAGTCGGTTGTTTACATCACAGCAAGCAGGATGTGCATTTACATCCCCTGGGCTGAGGCGAATGCATATAAAAGAAATAAAGCAGAACACGTTTATTGAGACACATCATGAGTCTTTTGAAAGAAACGGGTCTAACTTCTGACTGATGCTCTAGTGCCTTTAGAGGGCAGCGATGAGTCCTTTTTGTCTATTTGAGCTTAAGCTGTTTCTGTCATCATTTGGGAGCTAATAAGTCTTGACAGCTAGGAAGTGAGATAATCAGCCTGTTTAGTCACTTTAGGCTTGTTCTATAAAACTTTACATGGTTATTAAATTGGTAATTGCAAACATGCATATGCCAGTAAATCATTAGCTAAAATTTAATGTGGCAGGCCTGGTGATGTAATTTTATATTTATATTTTACGTTTTAAGTTATGCCCCAGTAGTTTTGGTTAAACAAGGCTTTCCTGACCATGTTGGGTGATGGTTTGACATTTACATCAGGCGTTAAAAGCTCACATGTGACGGGAAGGTGTTTGGTGTGTTGGGAGTATATGGTTACGCATAAGAACCATAAGAAACCATAGTAGCGACCTGACATAGCAAACGCAAAAGCCGACAGCAGCAAGCCATCGCATGTGTGACTATTAATGTGAAGGTAATTGTTACACAGTAGTGTTGAAAAGACATTAAATTCTGAAACTTTAAATTCTGGATATTGAGTCAGTTGGTATTGGATATGAGTGAGGAATGCTCTGCCACACCAATCATGCTGACTGATAGGATAGTCAAATAAAATAAGAATAATGACACTGTTAAATAATATAAATATTGTAGCACTACTAGCACAATTTTTTTGCATCTCATTTTCTCTAATTGTATTCATTTTACATGTTTATGTAATAATAACTACGGCGTGTTTTATGTACAGATTCACTCATTTAACCTGTATTGCTGTCATACAGTTTGCTGTCGGTCAGTCAATACATCACTCAGGGCTTAGTCCAAGCACTGATGTTCTGGGTGGACTTTTGTTCTTAAGACTCATTTCTTTAGTTACTACATTGAGTTATTTTGTATTAAATGAGCTATACGAGTGAGGGCTTGAGAAGTCTGGACTGACATACATGTCCTTTAGGGTTAAAGGGGTTTAACCTACACTGCCCGAGCTGCCATAAATATAGATAAACAGCTGACGCCATACGGTTGTGTTAAGTGATACCCTTTGTGTCTCTCCCCTCTCAGAGGCCGAGTTCAGAGATGGTGCGCGGGTCACTGCGCCTGCTGACCTCCAGTGCCAGTCGACTGCAGGGCGAGTGCCACCGGGCCACGCCGGCTGATTCCTGCCCCGCCGACGCCCAGCTGGTCACGCAGCAGCTCATCCAGTGCGCCTATGACATCGCCAAAGCTGCCAAACAGCTCGTCACCGTCACTACCAAAGAGAGCAACTGACCTGCCGGAGGCTTGCCCTTTGTTCTATTCCAATGTTTCCCAATGCTGGTCCTGGATTACACGTGCCCAGCATATTTTAGTGCAGTGGTCACCAGCTCTGGTCCTGGAGCTCTACTTTTATATAGAGTCTAGTTCAAACCACATTCTGCCACACCTGCTCCAGCTCATTAGCTTCTTTAGAAGTTTGATCGGCTAGATCAGATGCATTAGTGTTGGGGAAGGAAAGGAGGCATATTAGATGCAGAATGGAACTTGACTCTGCACCTCCAGGAAGAGGGTTGGTGTAGGAAAAGCACTAAAATGTCCAGGGCAGGGGTATTTTTAGGACCAGAATTAGAAACCACTGTCCTGTTCATTTCAATACGGAGGCTTTGGCCATCATTACTATTTTTTATGGCATCAGTATTATGAAAAGTATTTTATGTTATTTTTTTATTTAAAGGACTTCGGTTCACAGTTTTTTTTTTTTTTTTTTGTTGACCAAATTTTAAATTATAACCTTCGATGTATAACCTGTTGTTACAATGTTGACACATGGCATGTTAACATGTTGTTGAAGTCTACAGGCCGTGGGTTTTCACCATCAACCAACATCTAGCTCAGTCTGTACTGCCATTTTCCGATAACTTGTCGAGTTGCAATCGATGCAACTGCCGTGTGACGATGCAATCTCTTGTTGTAATAAAACTCGGCCGTGCTCTGTTCAGTGAATATTTAGTCCTCTGGGCCTTTCTGCATGAAACACCACTTTATCCCTCATCCTGTAACTTTTTAACAGATGTGTAGAGCGTCTTTTCATGTATGCTTTAGTCTATAAGCTATTATACCTCACTCACTTTTATATACATGTTTACTATATATACTATATACTCAACTGCTCTAACCTCTTGTTACCATGTTCCAGAGACCCAAAACACTGTCTTCAATTTGGACGTATTTTTGGGTTTAAAAACACAGAACCACATTTGTTCTCTTCCTTTGAGTACGTTTTTGTTAATAACAATGGACAGAAGCCTCTCCCACTATTGTTTTTCATTGCATTTATTTGTACCTGTGCTTTGTGCAATTGTGAATTGAGATTCATCCAAAGGATGTGTTCAATTACTAATGTCTCTAACATCCACCAGCAGTTGCGCTTGTGATTTTTTTTTTTTGTTTGTTTTTGTTTTATATGTGGTGCTATTATTAGTTTGTCCTCGTATTATTCAGTACTTTGTATATATATAAATGCTGCTAGCTGTCTACTACATATGCAACTAATAAGGTGGTGTTGGCTAAATCCCATCCCTTTACTGTTACAAATAGACATCTGTTCAAGGCGCAGTGATGGGCCATGTGGACCTCGTACAGGAATAAGAGAAACGTTGGTTTCGCTTTTGTGAAAACCCTGCCATTGAATATAATAAACCAGAATTTATAACGTGTGTCACGCACAACATATGACAGTGTTATTTCAATGTGTGCATGTGTGAATGTGTGAACAGAGCCGCCCAAAGTAAGGCCTGTAGACCAAAGTTGGCCCACGAGGACGTGTGAAAATGTATTATACTTATTTTTCCCTTGTTCTTTTTTTATATTAAAAAGATACAGGATTGGTTTTGGTTTTCCCAACAGGGATTAGACCTCATCCTGGACTATATTTTCCTGTGTAGAATGCTGAATAGACCAGAACTAAACTTAAACCCAGGGACAACTGAGCTGTGTATTATGTTATATTAACACATTGACACACCATTTCATTGAACAACACAATATGTAGCCAGCAGGTATGAGCTAATAGAGAGTAGCACACTGTGTAATCCTCAACATCTGGCTATCTTGGAAATCTTATGAGGTACTTCATAAAGCAGGATTTCTGAGTTAACCAGATAACTTGAGCCGAACACTGAGGATTGTCCATCAGGAATGTCTCAGCTCTTTTCCTATTGCACAGCTAAGTGACCCTTACTAGTCCCACAACAGGGAAGCTTCATCTTTGCATTTAACCCATCCGTGCAGTGGGTTATCGGGTGAAAGTGAGAAATCCTGCTTTGTAAAAGACTATTTTTAGTACATCACTCCACTTTGTGCTTCTATATCGCTGTTGTCTGAAGAAAACCTCGTAACTCCAAACAGAACTTCACAGGAGAAAGAAAAAATCTATTTTCAATGTAAGTCAACAGAACCAGACATTCCACACCCCCTCCCCTCAGTCATTTTGGGTCATTTATTTTGGTCCATTTAATTTATATATATAGTATATATAGAGTATATTTACCCTGAGAACGTGGCCTATGAGTTGGTCCAGTATTTGTTGAATTTGTTGCATTTATCTGGCAATAATTCATTAATAAATATAGATATGTACATAATAAATGACCTCTGATGAATAAATGCACAACTTAGTGTAATAGTACAGTATTTGCTATCGGTGTACCTCAGTAAACACGCCTTCTCTTAATTTGCATACACTGCATGTACTGGTCAGTTTTAAGCGCGCCCTCCAAGTTCGGCCCTCCCATTGGTTCGCTAAATAAACACCTGTTGAATATTCCGCTAGAAGCCCCGCCCACTCCGTCGTGCTGCTGTGCGAGTGACACTCCCGGTTGTTCCGGGTTTTATTGTGCTGCTGTTGACAGTCTCCACATTTTCCTTTTCCATTTCATCTGCCTGCTTTCAGGATGGCTCTCCTGCTGGATAATCAGTTCGCCCAGCTCCCAAACACCAACGAAGTTACCACAAAAGAATTTTTGGACTCGGTGTCGTATCTTCCGCCTTTCTTCGGTAAGTAACGCGAGCCTGAGAGACAGTAAGTTGTCCTGGCGTAAATGTAGAGGGTAAACAAGACGGTGCAGCTAACGGTTCTCCACAGACTCCCTCACTAGGGTCAGCCAGAGCGCAGCAGTGTTCCAGGTGACTGCTAGGAATAAAGTTGCCTCCTTAAAGGAATCCTCATAAAGCCTCTAGTAGGCGTTAATATAAGGATCGTTTTTCTTTAAATGAAGCTTGAGGTTAAGAGTATTTAGGTAAATAATGACGAAAAGACCCCACGGGTGCAGTCCTAATATTAAACTCAGGGCTATTAAATATTCAGTAGACAACTTGGGCTTACTGCCCTGTTCGCTCTCCTCAAAGAAGGCCACTCTGCCTTCTGGGTCACCGGGGTCAAGAACATCAAACAAGGTTGTTGTAATGACCATTACGAATGGCTGGTATGTGTGTGCATCCATAATAGTCTTCAGTAATGCATGGTTTACACCTACAGCCTTGCTTCTTCTAAATGCTTTGTCAACCCCCTATATGCAGGTATCCTTTACTCTAAAGGCTAATATCTCGTTTTATGCATTTATACTTGTTTTACAGTGTGTGAAACTGATAAGTAGCAGCACTTAGAAGTTTCAAACTAATCAGTGCCACTTGTTCTTAAAACTAATAATATATATAGATAGATAGATAGATAGATAGATAGATAGATAGATAAACATTTCTACATTCTTCATGTAACATTTGATGATGTTGGTATAAATCAGTGAATTACTGTTTATATCATAATCACTAACATCACTGTACATCACAGGTACTGCCATGCATAATAAAGTATGCAGAGAAACAGATGTACTACAGTCTGTTATTGTAGAACTACTAAGAGCACCTATAGGGTAAATGGGGCTCATAAAATGGTTAATAACATAAAATATAATAAAAGAGTGTAGATACAGTGAAGCATACTTAAGGAAGAGGCCGGTCGGTTTAGATTCACACCCAGAACCGAACCCGCTATTAAACTCTGCACTTTCTTCACTTTTGATAATCTGATATGTTTCTTTTTTGACAGACTGCCTCGGTTCCAAAGTTTTCGCCCCTATCAAAGCAGACATAAATGGAAACATTACGGTAAGTCTCAACTATAAATCTAATTCTGCCCCCATGGTTTAGTGTAAAGTCTCATCACAGAAGATTGATGTGAGCTCTCTCTCTGCTTCTTATCCTTTCAAGAAAATCAGAGCTGTTTATGACTCAGACCCTGCAAAGTACGAGACCCTCCAAAAGATTCTGGAGGTTGAGAAAGGCATCTATGGGTCAGAATGGCCTAAAGCAGGGGCCACGCTGGCTCTCATGTGGTTAAAAAGGTAAGAAAGGATTCTGAACCTACAAGAAATTACAGTTTTTTGGAGAGTATTACTGAACACAACGTTTTCTGTTAATGTAGAGCAGAGAGATACGTCATCTGTACTGGTATACCAGTATTGGTATCACACAGCAATATTGATCTTAGTTGTAGTTGTATTTGTTCCACTAGAACTTTGTTAACTGCAAGTGAACACAGAAGCTAGATGCTTCTGATTATTTTGAAAGAAGAGTTCAAAATACATAGCATACTGCACATGTGAGGCTCCAGTCCTTGCAGGCCAAAACACTGCAGACTGCCTCATTAAACACATCTGAGCTCATGAGCTGAGGGTAAACGCTGATCTCCACAGTACTTTAGCCCAGAAGGTCCCCAGTTTGACATGCCTGACATTAAGCTGCACTATGTAAGATTTGGGAATTTGGAGACCTCTCTGGTGGAAATGTGTAATTGCATGCAACTGGATGTGGGTTGTGCTTCTCAAGCGGATAAATCTGATGATTGTGAGTTGAAAGAGTATTTAAAGAGAACTCATTCAAAACAGGGTGAAGGGTGATATGTCTCCTGAGTATGTGAGTGAATGATCCACTACTGTCATCTTATCTTCCTCAGTATAATGTTGATTAATACTTCATTTGAGACCTAAATATCAAGCCAAACTGATGTGTGACGTCATTACGTAGAGACATATGATGCGGTCCAAAAACTCCCGGCCCAATGCCTCTGACCTTTAAATTACTATTTCAGACTTTACAGGCTGTTTTTTGTCTCCTGGCTCAGTAATGCTACTTGTTTCCATTTAAACAAAAAAATCTTACATAGTGGAGCTTTTAGAAAAATACTATAACACTTTTTTGATTTATCCAATAATTAAGATGAACTAATAAGCTTAATTAAATTAACAAGTAATTCAGAGTGGTTCGATGTGAAATGCTCAGGTCTAGAAAATTACCAAGTCAGAATTGTTCACAGTGGTGAAGATAGGAACCAGACATCTCAATAGTTTGGTGCGTATAGCTGCATCACATAAAGTTATTAGATGAAACAGTTACAAATAAGCTGTTTGATGACAAGTTTGGACCTTAAACACACACACACACTCACCAGCCACTTTATTAGGTACACATTGCTAGTAAAACGTTGGACCCCCTTTTGCCTTCAGAACTGTCTTAATTATTCGTAGCGTACTTTCAACAAGGTGTTGGAAACATTCCTCAGAGATTTTGGTTGGTTATTTGAGTTGCTGTTGCCTTTCTATCATCTCGAACCAGTCTGCCCGTTCTCCTCTGACCTCTCACGTCAACAAGGCGTTTTCGTCCACACAACCGCCGCTCACTGGATATTTTAAGATTAAGTGACCCTTATTAGTCCCACAACGGGGAAATTTCACCTCCGCATATAACCCATCCGTGAAGTGAAACACCACATACACTCTAGTGAGCAGTGAGCACACTTGCCCGGAGCAGTGGGCAGCCCAATCCACAGCGCCTGGGGAGCAGTTGGGGGTTAGGTGTCTTGCTCAAGGACATCTCAGTCATGTGCTGTCAGCTTTTGGGGATCGAACCGGCAACCTTCCGGTCACGAGGCTGGTTCCCTAACCTCCAGCCCATGACTGCCCCCTCTTTTTCAGACCATTCTCTGTAAACCCTAGAGATGGTTGTGCCTGAAAATCCCAGTAGATCAGCAGTTTCTGAAATACTCAGACCAGCCCGTCTGGCACCAACAACCACGCCATGTTCAAAGTCACTTAAATCACCTTTCTTCCCCGTTCTGATGCTCGGTCTGCACTTCAGCAAGTTGTCTTGTCTGCCTCTACATGCCTAAATGCACTGAGCTGCGGCCATATGATTGGCTGATTAGCTATTTGTGTTAACAAGCAATTGAACAGGTTAGGGTTAGGGTTAGTGTACCTAATAAAGTGGCAAGTGAGTGTATATATATTTATATATATATATATATATATATATATATATACACACATACACACACGCATTGTCTCAGTTCTAAGCCACTTATCCTTCTGTGTCACGGGGGAGCTGAAGCCTATCCCAGCAGTCATTGGGTGGAAGGCAGGATACACCCTGGAAGGGTCACCAGTCCATCACAGGGCTATTCACACGCGCACACACACACACACACACACACACACACACACACACACACACACATATATATATATATATATGCAAAATAGGGCCTAAAGAAAACCTATATTTCCAGATTAACCACTTTTTTACCATCAACATTACACATATAAAAACTCAGCAGACACTGAGTGATGAAAACCGTGCTGGTAAATTTCACTACAATTAATCAATTCACGTCAAACCACTCTGAATGCCTTTGTTTACATCTTAACAATTAAATTGGTGGAATTCCAGTTTAAGAGAAGCTGAACAAAACAGAGAAGTCTAAATAAGCTGTGTCAGGTTTGTAAGATGTTCTTTTAGCATAGAATACCAGCACTCAGCAAGCATGGGGGTCATTAAAGGGGAATTTCATATCTTTTTCAAATTTCATGCACAGTGCAATGGTTGAGATGTAAACAAAGTCAATCAGAGTGTTTTGATGTGAAGTGGTGCATTACAGAGATTACAGTTTTCTTTATAGTGGTGGTGATAGGAACCAGGGGCCATAATGCAAATACAGGCATTTTATTCACTATCCAAAATAACCAGCAAATCTACACATCTTTGTTTTATATGCAATGCAGATAATGATAAAACAGTTGTACACCTTAAAATAATAAGCATAAAAAGTTGTTTTTTGTTATTTTGCATTATAGCACCCCTGTTAACCCCTTTAAACGCTTTAAACGTCTTTTTCACTACCATTACAAATAGTTCTGACTAAGTTTCCTTAAAATTATACAAAAATCTTGAAAAATCAGTGAGATTGCCCTTTAACTTTATTATTGCCGTGACATATTTGGAAAATACAAGCAACTAAATCTTGTCATGCATATCAATCTGTTTCTCTCTTGTCCTGTCTGGTGAGTGAAGCAGCATGCAAGTTTTGAAATTCAGACATTAATAGTTGCTAACTGCCTTCCTCAGAGGTCTACGCTTCATTCAGATCCTGTTGCAAAGCCTCGCAGACGGAGAGAGGGACGAAAACAATCCCAATCTTATCCGCGTCAACATCACTAAAGCCTACGATCAAGCACTCAAGAGGTACCACGGCTGGATAGTCCAGAAAGTTTTCAAGGTGGGTTTTAAAAAGTAAAGTGTGAGTTTTTTAAAGCTCATCAGTATTAGCTGCATTTCATCACACCCTCGTTGACTTGACCTCACCGTTTTCTCTTACAAACATCTATGACGCATCTTGAGGGCAGATTTATTACTTCAGAGCAAGAGAAGTTGAAGAGATGACCCGTTGGAGGGCCAAGAGATCAGAGTCAGCATAATTGTTGATTTTATAAGCAGGACCCACCTGCAGTATTTTAAAACTGATAAAGGACTCAATATTTAGTAGAAAATGGAACAGTTGATTGGTAATTATATTTACTTTTATATAACCATCAATTTTAGCTACTCCATCAATATATACAGCATCTAATATATGCTTCCCAGACAAAAAATGAGTCACATGGGTCATTTCTTCTTGAATACTTGGTTATGCATCCCCTTGCCTGAGTAACAGCACCTGTTCTATTTGGTAAGGGCCACCAGGACCAGTCAGCTGAGATACAGTTAGAGGAAACAAGTATTTAGTACAATGTACTTTGGTCAGATTGAAGTATAAACAGAACTCCCAATTCAGCTCATAATGTTTGGAGTGATTGAGCTAAGATTACCATAGAACTCCACTCACACAGTGAAGTACGAAGGTGGGAGCATCAGGATATGGGGCTGCTTCTCCGCAAACGGTACTGGGGCACATCATGGAAGAAAACATGAACAAAACGATGAAACGGGACGTGTTAGAGAATCTTAGAAGAAATGCAAGAAGTCATTCGAGCTGGCATTTATTTTTAATTGATGGTTTCAAAATTTTGCCCCAAACAGCCCCAGACTTTAACATTTTCACCTCTGTGCTTTAGCCTTTGCGCAGTCTGGTTGGAATTCTTCTCCAGGCTTTCTCCATACAAAGGGGAGAAAAGTGAGGAAGTGTTTTTCTCTGAAAAAGTGAAACACTTCATGAACTAACCTTCATTAAAATTGACCAATAGTTAACGTGTTAAAATGCTTTTGTATTTTAGTCACAATGACCAACGTGAACACAAACCACTGATAGTTGCAATCTGGTGATGCAACAGTTTTCCAGCTGAGTTGAAACTTCATCCAAAGGCAGTACAAGCCAGCTGGAGAGCAGCCTGGACGATTCTACGGCTGCAGCATCCCTGGGATTTAAACTGAAGACTTTCGTAGCTGATTGCGCCACTCGGGTTATGTTATTAAATAAGTGTAATGGAGGGAAGCCGGAGGTGGCAGGATGGGCGGGCTGAGTAATTTTATTAGGGCTATTCCAGGAAATATGGTCAGAACAGGCAGACAGGCTTAACCTATTCAAGTCCCTTTTTACATACTAGGACTTATTATTCAGTAACTACAGGAACTTTACAGCAAACGTGTTGAGCTCTTCTTAGGTTATAGAAGTGTGTAGTAAACTTTGGGCCCACAGGTGGACCTTCGCCATGTGAGGAGTTAAGACCAGTGAACCCATAACCATACATAAAATCTTAAGCAGTGAAAGGCAAACACCTGGATAGCACTAGAAGAGGGAAACATGAGAAACAAGGAACAGAAATAAGGCAGAGTCCATGAGGAATGATGTGGCTGAGCCAGAGCAACCAATCAGAAGCAGCGTACAAGGTGGAGACTCCCTGACAGCAACTTATTAACTAAAGTTAAATTCAAACTCTGAATTTGTACACACAGCATGTTTGGACAGTATAGAAATATCATACGCCAGCATCGTAGACCTATACAGTGGGGTGCAAAAGTTTGGGTGCCCCGGTCAAATTCCATGTTTTGTTGATATGAAAATAAGTTAACAGATCCTCTATACAGAACACAGTTCTGCACATTTTAATGCAAAGTTACTGTTTCTTTGCTGATTTTAACATATTGGAAAAGAATTCAAACATAGAAAGTGTGCAAAAGTTGTTTTCATTTGACTGGGGAGCCAAAACTTGTGCGTATGATTGAACATGGGTTTATTACCGTTTGGTAGAGTTTTATTACAGGATTGTAGCCGATATGTTGCTGCATAATTTATCATCCCCCCTCTACCCCTTACATCAATGGAGAGGGACCACCACAGGACCACTAGCTGACCAGATAGTAGAGGAATATGCCATTAGTGTTTATAGCTGCCAGTATATTAAGATTATTGCGTGCCTACCTAGTGCACCCACTGACCACTTAATCCTGTAAATCTGTAAATGTGCACTTTACAGTTACTGACCAGCCCACCTGTTACTGCCCAATTTATCAGCTCCCCCCTTTACCCCATCCTTCAAACCACAAATTATTTAGCACTGCATAATGTGCAAACTTACTGGCCGCTTTATTAGAAATGCCTTACTGGTGTACAGTTAGAGACTGTAGGACATTGTCGATGCACGTGTAAAGCCTGGCTTTAAAAGTTGGTGAAACTTTTGCGCAACTAGTTGCATGTTGTGAGTTGTTTGCAACATAATTTGTGGTGCAAATTGACAATTACTCGAAGCAATTAAAAAAAGTTCCACACCACCAATTCAATTCCTTAACTAGTTAGGCAAATTAGCAACTTGTCTTTTTTGATGTCTTATTGTTCTAACTATAAAGTCATCCACACAGTGTGATTTACATATTTGCAGCATTTTTATTGCCTTTGTGTATTTTTTCCAGCTGTCACTGCCATTCTTTGTCTTTTCTGTATTTCTACATCTTAATAATAAAATTTTGATCTGTTGTGTGATGCTAAGCCTTTGAAAATGAATGTTTAAGTAGACATTACAGTTGCAGCTTACTTGATATGCCTTTATCCAGCAAGTTCTTCAAGGACCGCTTTCCGCATCTTCTGTGATACTTTTCATCCTCTGGATCCCAAATGAGCCTTGGACTCTGTGTAACATCACAGTGACAATAAATCACGAAGCCAGCAGACTAACATAGAGGAATAAAGGCAGCAAGCAGTTGTCTAAACAGCTGTTAGCTAGTTAACGCAGCTGTTTACAGAACCGTTAAGTTTGAGAAATGTTTTTTGCCATGGCTCAAGAAACTTACCAAATGAAAAACTACCAATCTTGAGTCAGACAGTGGGGGAGTCTCCTTTTTAATCACCAAATAAACCATCAACAGCTGAGTTGCTGGACACTACTTTATGCAATTCAAGTGCATTTTAGTTTCATGTAGGTTTCAAGCAACCAAAGTTGCATGAAAGTTTCACTGTACACAACCAGCCTTGGTCATCCTTTCTGACCACAGATAAAACTGGGTGGATATTATTTGGGTGGCCGAACTCTCAAACTAGCAGTGAAACTGATGTGATAACCACCCAAATATTATCGGCTTAATGGTGCATAATGTGGTCCTTTTCCACTGATAAATGGGGTAGAGGGGGATAATTGTGCAGCAACACTAACGGTATACCTAGAAAGCGTACTTATATGGTATTTGTTATGAAATGGCCAATGAGTGTAGGTACAAGGTAAGAAATTGGCCGCTCACTGTGTGTAATCACTAAAGCAAACTGTCAAACCAATTACATTTTGCCATGTTCTGCCTGTCAGATAAATAGCTACATTGTTATAAGGCAGTGGTTCTGAAAGAGGGGGCTGCAAGGAAATGCTAGAGGGGCCACGGAACAGTCTCAGAAGAATATCTACTTATTAATTTTTAATAAGACTGCAAAATGTACAAGGTCCTGGTAAGACATGCCCTTGTCAAGTGAAAGAAATACTGGAGTGGTGTGGAGGGCAAGGGGGTCACAGTGGCATATATTACCCTCAAAGGAGGCCTGACAATTTCTTTGCTTTCTTTTAGGCTGCACTTCTTGCTGCACCGTACAGGTCAGACTTCCTGAAGGCCCTGTCCAAAGGGCAGGAGGTCACGGAGGAAGACTGCCTGGCAAACATCCGGCAGTTCTTGGTGAACTTTACTGCCACTGTGGATGCCATCTATGCAATGTACACAGTCATGAACGCTGAGTTGGACTACAGTGTGTGAACTTCGGTCTGTGGTTTTGGGGTTGAGCTCCACTGTGCCTTTCTCAGGTCAGACAGCATTCCTCCAGAATAACCCCACGTCCAAAAAAAACAAGTTTCAGGTGTCATTTCATTATTCATCCTTTGTTTTTTCAGCGAACTAATCTTAGCAGGGACTTCTCACGAACCTGAAGTGCATTAGAAAGGGTCACTCTCACTCATCTTTGTGTGGACTTACCTCTTGGCACCAGTGTTGGGAGAGTCTTTATAAGCTCCTATGAGACAGCAGTGATGTGAGAGTAGGAGTGGGCAATATGATGATATGTTATCATTATTGTGATAAATTATCCCATAATGCACTTTTCATGTGTAGTATCGTTAGCACTTCTACTACACTTAAAAACTGCATGTACCACAAAATGTTAAAAGTTTAATCGTACTTTTTTTCTTAAAAGGACCGATTTTGAAACAATTCTGCATAATTAGGTTGGCTTGACAAAGTTATTGTGTTCTTCTATTTTATTATTCTGTTTTTTCTACCATTTTTATGATTTTGAGCAGTGAAACTATGCACAATTGTAGAGTATGGCCTAGCAACACCTTAGCCACCACCTGGGATTGTATAGCGCTAGCCTAGCAACACCTTAGCAACGACCTGGAATAACAAAGCAATGGCCTAGAAACCCCTTATCAACCACTTTGGATAGTATAGCAATGGCCTAGCAATACATTATCAACCACCTCGGATAGTATAGCAAAGGCATAGCAACCCTTTAGCAACCACCTGGAATAACTTGGGATGCCATAGAAATGGCCTGGCAATACCCTAGTAACCACCTACGATATCACAGAAACAGCTGTACAACACCTCTGTAACCACTTGGGATACAACAGTAACAGCCTAGCAACACCTCAACAGCAACATGGGTTACAATAGCAATAGCAACACCTTAGCAGTCACCTAGGACACCATTTCAACAGCCTAGCAACACCTTACCAACCACATGGGATAACAGATCATCGGCTTTGTCAGGCCAACTTGAGGGTTGTTCACAAAATTTCCCCTTTTAGTTTTGTTGTTGATAACGTAAACAAAGTCATTCAGAGTGGCCTGATATGAAATGGTGCAGTGTACAGAAGACCTAATGTATATTTACTACCCAAAACCACTAACCACTGAAACTGAAACTACACACAGTTCTGAGTTTTTATATGTAATGTTAATATTGTAAAATAGAATCTGAAAAGTTTTCTTTGGGTACTGTTTTGCCCTGCATGTATTTCTCCACCCTGAATATATAAATATAATATAAAACATTTTAAAGCTAAATCCTACCTCAGAACTGTCGTAAAACAGTGTCTCACTTTGTGTCTCTGTGTAACGGGGAGCGAGGAGGCGGACGCATGTGCTGAGATAAGCGAGATTTATTAAGGGCAAATCCAGGGTCGTGGTCAATACGGTCCAGGGTCATAGAGCCAATACGGACAGAATCAGGTACAGACATGATGAGCAACACAAACCGTTCAAACAACAGACCAAAACATCAAACAAGGCAAGGACAAAGACCAGCAAATGCCAAGGCCAAACACAGGGCTTAAATATCAAAGGGTAATGAGGGACAGGTGAACACAATCGGGCGGAGTAACCAAACAGGGGGCAGGACTAAACCAAAACAAACGCACATGGAAGACCAAAACAAAGGAGCACATGGACAGGACTGGGAGGGGCCAATCGTGACACTCGTAATAGCGTTCTCTAATGTAGCTTTTAGAGGCATTAAACACTTCGTACATCTGGTTCCTGTCAGCACTACTGTGAACAGTTCTTGGAAAGTTCCTTTAGAACGGACCATTTCACATCAAACCACTCTGAATGGCCTACGTGAACCATTTCATTATGCAGAAATTAGGACATTTGATTGAATTCCCCTTATGTAGTTTACATTGGCAAATTAAAAACTCATAGCGTTTATTTTTAATTTTGCATTTTGCTGTTACATTTTGTTTAATCCAATCTTAGAAAAAAATATTGTGGCACATATCATATATCATCATATCGTGGTGTTTTACTTTTGCCACATCGCCTATCCCTATGTGAGAGTAATGTTTTAAATCAGTGACTGTATCAAAGTCTGTTATTTTGTCTGAAGAATTTAAATAAGTTACATTTTGAGGCTTTGGACTTCCATATATGAAGGTATGTAGTCCCAGTCCTGCTCCTGGTGAGCTGCTGTTCAGTAGAGTTTAATTTTAGCCCATATCCAACCGACTTGACAGACTTAACTGAGATGCATCAGGTGTTTGATTTGGTCTATAACTGAAGTCAAGAGCTCTCCTGCACTAAAGCAGTCATTTATGTAAAGGCCTATAAATTCCATTGAACACTGTCTCTACATTTCTTGACATTTAGCACAGAATAACATACAAGCACACTAAGTTGCTATTTTATTAGAAACACCTACCGTGTAGATTTACAACTATAAACTGTAGCCCAAACTGCACAGTTTATCAGACCCCCTCCACCCTGTCTATCAGTGGAAAAGGACCGCAGTCTGACCCCTGCTGTGCTAGCCAGATATCTGACTGTTGTCAGCACAGCAGTGATGCTAACATGGTAATGATACAGTATCAGACATGACAGCGTTGCTTGGATTTTTACACACATCATTGGTCACTACTAGGCTGAAAATAGTCTGCCAACCAATAGTGTCCAGCCCACATTGGTCCTGTGGTCAGAAACTGAACACTGATTAAGTGTTGGATGGCTAACATAAATTGAGCATGGAAAAGGATGAGCTGTCGTCTGTACTTGTAAAAGCCCACATTGTGCACCAGTAAGGATGATATTTGTAATAAAGTGGCCAGTAAGCATTTGATCCCTGGAGATGCCATAGCCATCCGTGGGGTCCAAAAGACTCTTACTGGCTAGCCAACATGAGCGTATGTTAGCTGATGCAGTAGAACTGACAGCTGGCGTCCACCTTCAAGCACGTTCAGCTGTTCAGTTACATGGACAGCTCAACACGCTTGAAGGAGAACGGCAAGGAGATGCTTTAAGCAGAAGTGGTGGAGCTTCATATGACTCGGAGAAAGCACAAGATAGCCATCTTTCCAGTTTGGTGGTATCATGTGACAAAATGAAGAGAGGAACCAGTGGTGGGCCCATTGTGGTCCCTTTCCATGATGGATGGGGCTAGAGGGGCTGATAAATTGTGCAGTAGTAAGTTGGCTACAATCAGTACTTTGTAAATACTACACCTATGTGGTAGGTGTACCTGATAAAATGATGATGCGTAAAGAAGTGCCTCACAGCAATCAACCACTTCCTTATCGATTTACTGAATGCTGCTCAAACCTGCTGGTGACTATTTTCATATAAATCTACTTACAAGCCACTCTTGATAAGTCTTTGTGAGTTGACTGGGGGGCAGACCATGAGATTATGCGCAAGCGTGTATTTATTTAGCTCCCGGGGTGTGCAGCCTCATGTTTACTATGTGTATTATGCAACCGTGGACGTGATAAGAACATTATACTAGGTATGTGGTACAGGGAACCCATCAGCTAGTGTAGAGTTTTATGCTTGAACATCCAAATAACTGATACTGTTACCTTTATAAGACTGATGCTGTGTTTGATTTGCACTTTATTTTTCTCTGAACAATTTTGAGTTTCCATGCAACCCCCTTTTATTGCACCATAGCATAGACTATATGATTCTTCACAATAGACTTGCAGAAGAATTTGCTCAGAAACAGCCTTTCTCTGAATTGAATTGTGTTTATTATGTTGTAATACACACACACAAAAAACAACTTATCTTTAAGACAGAATTTAACTTCTCTATTTGACACATTGATGTACTGATTTATAAATTTTGCCATTAAAATGAAGAGGTTTGAAAGCCTGAAATAAAATGTATAGGCCACCTTTATTGTACCTTTAAAGATTTTTCTGTAGCTGCTGGCTTGCTGTCAATACTGTCAGTAATGCTTTATGTTACTGGTTATGGTTTCATTGCTCAGTATTGATATTTAAGTTGGGACTGCAAATTAGATTTCACTTGTGTTTTGATGTCCGGCCACTAGAGGGAGACAGTGGCTGTAGCTCATGAAGGCAGTGGCGAATAACTGAATGGAGTGGGGAATGAATGACTGTCAAATTTGACCTGAAATGTGTTACTCAAAGAAAATACATACCGACATATAGACATAATTTGATCAAACAGATCAGAACCCATTCCTGTACTTCAGAGTTAATCTGTGTTAGTGTTTCTGTGGGGTATTTTCACCGACTGCCGGTAAGTGCATGCAAACCTGAATTTGGTAGTCAGGTGATTTCCCCTTACTCCAAATGGCCTTTCAGCTGAGACGTGCTCGGTGGTGTCCAAAGCAGCTTCTCTGTTTTTGCATTAATGTAGCTAAAGCTAATTATTAATAATGTAATGGAAGCTTATACACTGCAAATTAGCATCATGCTAACTGCCTAAACGGTCACACGCTGGCCTGAAACTGTCGAGTTGAATAATCTTAAAACAGGAAGTTATGGCATGAAATGGTTACAAATACACCGTTTACACGGTTTTACGGTACTTTTGTGAGCAAGTTTTGGCCTAAAACATGTTTTGATTCATCTTTTAATGAATGTAGGTCATATAGACTCAGCCATACATTAAAGCCGCCTCTACGTCACTTTTATCGCTCCGCTTTCCACACAGCGGCACTTCAGCTCATTCGTTGCTGCTCAGTTCGTGTTGGTCATCCTCAGTGGTCAGTGGCCACAGGACACCGTTGGCTAGACATTTTTGGTCGGTGGACTATTCTCAGTCCAGAGGTGTATAAACAGGGTGAGTCAAAAGTAACTGGACACCGTCTTATTGTATTTGTTATGCTGTCACAAGCCTCCACGACGCGGTGCTGAAGGTGGTGTTTGTTGCGGATTTTCTCAGCATACACTTTTTGTTAGATGACCCCAGAACGTCGATAATAAAATAAAAAATAAAATAAAACGGTGACCTGTGACTTTTGGCTCACCCTGTATACACACACACACACACACACACACACACACACACATATATATATATATATATATATATATATATATATATATATATATATATATATATATATATCATAAACCCTATAGATAATATATGGTCACACATTTAACAAGCCTGACCACTGAGGAACAGGGGACAGGGTGAAATGGGGCCAACAAAGTATGCTGGAAAGAAAAAACCACTCGGCATGACTTTGTTTACATCTCTACAGAGAAATAGGTGGAATTCAAGATAGAGAACATTAGCCAACGGCAGGGTGAGCGCAGTGTTACTGGGCACTTTCTGAACCGCAAACTCGCCGCTGCTTATTCAGGCTAAGCTGAAGCCCTTCAGCCTGTGCCAACTCCTCTGACTCCCTCAGCAACAAGGGCTGTGAGCGCGGCTCTCCCCGAGGCTCCTGCTGCCTGAGGACACTGTGGATCTTGTGGCACCTCCCAGAGGAGCCTAATCCTCTTTCTGACTTGGAGCAGGAATGACAGGACTGGTAATCCCGCAGTTTTATCGCTACAGCTGCCTCCGAGGGAAGCTCGCCACACGGAGACACGCTAACCTCCCCCTCCAGGCCCGGCTAGCAGAGCTAGCCTCACCTCACCGACGAGCTCAGCTCAATCATTTAGGCCTCACTTTCTCTTCCTCTCCTCGAGGAACTTTTAGAGTTTAAATAAGCCGAAGTGAGAAAATAATCTGACTAATCTAAAAACAGGCGGGTTTTTCTGTAGATGAAGAGGTTTTACGAGTTCCCTGCAGGACTGCATACAGTTATGGTGCTATTCATCTCTTAAAGGACAATTCCACCGATTTTTCTGCATAATTAAATCATTAAGACTTAAACACTCGCTCGGAGTAGTTTGACGTGAAATGCTCCTTTCTAGAGAAACCTACAGAGGCAGAATTGTTCACAGTGGTGGTGATGGGAACCAGGGGTCACCATGTCTACAGCACAAGTACAGACATTTTAATTACTGTCCAAAACCACCAGTGGACCTTCGCCTGACTTCCGAGTTTTTACATGTAATGTTAATGATGGTAAAATGGGCTTAAATATGAAAAAAAAAAAGTTTTCTTTAGGAACTCATTGCCTTACAACACCCTACAGGCACCCCTCTGCCACAAATGGATTCAAATAAATGGATTCAAATACATTTTACCACAAAACTCTGATAAAACAATGTCTCAGACGTCACACTGAGTATTTATACCATTTCGTGTAATACTGTTTTGTGAAGGAGATTTCAGAGGCGTTTAACTCTTCAGACGCCTGGTTCCTATCATCACCACTGTGAACAATTGTGATTTTTTTTTTTTTACTCAGTTTCTCGAGAGAGGAGCATTTCGCATCAAACCACTCGGAATGACTTTGTTTACATCTTAATCATTTAATTATGTAGAATGTTCCCCCTTTAACACCTGTGAACGATCCCTCACAGTCATGACTGTGATATACAGTCATGTGGAAAAGTATGTGCGCTCCATCTTTTCTTCTTCTTTCTTTTTAAACATATATGGGCATATCAGGGGGCGGCGCGGTGGGTAGCGCGGCCTCCTCACAGCAAGGAGGGCCTGGGTTCAATTCCCCGGCCGGGCAACTGGGGTCCTCTCTGTGGTTTCCCTGTGTCTGCGTGGGTTTCCTCCGGGTTCCCTGGTTTCCTCCCACAAAGACATACAGTCAGGCCAGTTGGACATGTTGCATTGCCCCTAGATGTGAGTGTGTGAGTGATTGTGTATGTCTGTCTGTCTGCCCTTCGACAGACTGGCGACCTGTCCAGGGTGTATCCTGCCTTCCGCCTGATGACCGCTGGGACAGGCTCCAGCACCCCACTGCGACCCTGAGGGAGAAGTGGCTTAGAAAATGTGTGTGTGTGTGTGTGTGTGTGTGTGTGGGCATATCAGTATTTGATCTTCAGCTCAACAGTATGTATAAATAAATATTACATAATAGAACGAAAACAACGGAAATTTAACTGATTTATTTCCAATGAGATGTTTTTTTTACTGTTGAAAAAGTAACTACACCTCTGGCTTCAGTAAATGCCACTGCCCCTTTTGACAGAAACAACTTTATGTAGGCGTTTTCTATATAACTGTCTACCGTTTTCTGGCACCTACTGAGAGAAATTTTTGCCCAGTCCTTCATGCAGAATTCTTTCAGCAATGCAATACTTGAGGGGTTTCTAGCATCTACAGCCTGTTTCAAATCCTCCCGCAGCATTTCGGTGGGATTCAGATCTGGCCATTTCATAGCCCTGCCCTTCTTCCATGTGAGCCATTCCTTGGTGGATTTACTTATATGCTTGGGATCATTGTCCTGTTGGAAGGTTCACTTCTTCAGCTTCAACAACAGCCTCAAGCACTCTCTGGTACCGAAGTCAATTCATAGTAGATTCTATGACTGTAAGTTGGCCGGGCCCCGAGGCAGCTGTAAAGCACCGTAACCGGGCTTTACAGTTGGGATGAGGTACTTCTGATCAAATACTGCTTTTGGTTTTCACCAAACGTGGCTTCTGATACTGTGGCTGAATAACTGGTTCAATAACACATTATTAATGGTTCTTTCCTAGATATTGATTCGCATACTTTAGTCTTATCCTTCTTTTTAGTCAGCAGAGAATTCCCCCTGGAACACCTCCCATGCGAGTCTAATTTGTGCTTCGTCTGATCTCGGTTCAATGGTAGATGCATGCATTTTGACATTGAAAGCAGCAAGAACTACTTGCAGGTCCTGTGATGAAATTTTTGACTTTTTAAAGACTTCTTTCAGCACCTTACAGTCCGCTTTTGGGTTAAATTAGCTGAAGCAGCCTGGCCAGAACAAATTGGCGGTGGTTTCCTGTAGATGATCTTCTGTATAGTGGAAGCATTGATTTTCAGTCTTTTGGAAACATTTCTCCAACCCCTTCCCAGAGTTCCCCTTCTTTCTGAAGGCCTCAGAGAGCTACATATTTAGTAAAACATTTAATAAAAAAGGCCAAACCAGACCAGATATCTGAGATTTAAATAAGGCAAATGATTAAATTCCTTAATAATATTCTCTAATGGTTTCCTAATCATTAGCACCTAATTGCGTGCATCTGATTTCCATTTGAGACATTTGGAGTAGTGATATATATAGAGGCGATATATAGCGACAAATCTAGCGACCTTTTGTGGTGTTACTGGAGACTTTTGGAGACTCTGAGATGAACCCTCATGCTCTTCTGTTACTGTCCCCGTCCCACAGCGCTCCACGTCCACACCGCAAATGAACTGCGCATGCGCCGCCGCTGACCTGACCCCGCCCCCGGATGTACATATAAACGCGTCTTCAGTGTCACACGAAGAGAAATGGCTGCATTTAACTCACACGGTCTCAGTCAGACTCGGTCACTCACATTCACCACTACTAAAACTAAAAAAACTAAAAAAGAAAAAAAAACTAAGTAACTCTGCCAAAGTGTCTCTTTTAAGGTCCCTTTGCCGTCCCAAGCCCGGATGAGGGGGGAGGGTTGAACGTAGAACAGCAGTTCCTGCTAACTGCTACTCTTATGCTAACATTTAACAACACAGCAAAAAACTGCTTTATGTAATTTACGTAAAAATGATTTATACAAAGCATTAAAGTCATGAGCGTGTTTTGAGAAGTGACTGCCTATTTCTAAGGCAACAGAAGTTGTTCATTTGTTCTGAGTTCATTTGTAGTTCTAACATATCTCGGCTGGTTTTTTCTCTCCCACATCGTTTTTTCCTTTACAGCTTCAAAAACATAGATTATGCAAATTAGGCGATGGCGTCATTTAGCGACTTCTAGCGACTTTTCGGACAGCCAATAGCGACTTTCCTTACTGAAGAGTTGGCAACACTGACACTGTGTAAATGAAGACTGGATATCTGTCCAAATATCCTACAATAGTCTTTTCACAGGTTGTACTTTCTTATTCACTTGTTAGTTACTTTGAGTAGTATTTTTATAGTTAGTATGTCATCACAAACCTGGTCTTAAATTACACTTGAATGTGGCATTAAAAACTTTTAACTTCCACTTGAGGATGTCAGAAGACAAACTGATTCATTACACTCTTTTCTTGATTAAAATGAATGTTTTAAAGCACAAAAAGATCTAAATTGGGGCAGTCGTGGGCTGGAGGTTAGGGAACTGGCCCTGTGACTGGAAGGTTGCTGGTTCAATCCCTAGTGCCAACAGTCCATGACTGAGGTGTCCTTGAGCAAGACACCTAACCCCCAGTTGCTCCCTGGGCGCTGTGGATAGGGCTGCCCACCGCTCCGGGCAAGTGTGCTCACTGCCCCCTAGTGTGTGTATTCACTAGTGTTTTACTTCATGGATGGGTTAAATGCGGAGGTGGAATTTCCCCGTTTGTGGGATTAAAAAAGTATCACTTAACATGCGTCATGCTCCAGTCTTTGTGGAACAAACTTCAGGCACTCCAGACTTCAGCACACTGCCTCATTGAGCACACCTGATTCAGCTCATCAGCTCATAAGCAAGGCCTTCATGAACTGAGTCCAGAGCAGTAGATGAGGGTTGGATTAAAGTGTTGATAGAAATAGGAAGTGCCATGTCTGAACACTTGGAGCCCTAAGTAGGATGTTCAGAATCAGCTCTGCTGAAATATGAGTACATTCTGCTCAAATAAAAGTTTGAGGAATGCTCAAAAGAATACTTCAAACAAAGTACATGGAACTAAAATTACAACTCACGTCTGTCGAAAGAAATAACATTGAGAAGGGAATTAAATATATCTGCTTTAATTAACAGAATAGCTTACAAGCTAGTGTGGCTTACAAGACACTGTCTGCTCATCTCCAAAAGTATGCAATGCTGCAAGAGCATCCAATTATCAAAAATATGTAAAGGATTCAGACCTTGGATTATTTGAGTTGTAACATTATTATTTTTTTGTATTGAATTTGTTCAAGAGACACAACGCTTACATAGCAGTTCTATAGTAATACTATTTCTGTAGTGTCATTTACATTCATGGCTGACACTTTTTTCCAGAGCAACTTACAGTTTGATCATTTTACACAGGTAGGCAAAGGCGGTGTTAGGTGTCTTGCCCAAGGACTCTTATTGGTGTAGTGTAGGTTGCTTGCCCAGGTGGGGATTGAACCCCAGTCTACAGTGTAGAAAGCAGAGGTGTTACCCACTACACTAACCAACCACACATGCTATGTGCCTGCCTTATATTAATCTATAACACCTGTGTAGCATCCTGTAAACTATAGTGCTTGTCTGAATGTACTGTATGGTTCTAATGAGAATCCTTTAGAGATTCCTGTAGTAGTATTATAGATCTTTTTCATAAAAGATCTAAGCAACTTGAACCAGATGCATCTTATTCTCCAGGGTATATGTTGGTTTTTCTATCTAAATTATTCAGTAACCGCATGAAATAAATGTAATTATTTGTTTTATTTTTGTAAAAGTTCCCCTCAAATTAATAGAAAATGTGTTTTATGATCAATTTATGCATTGGGCAAATACGTCGTAGAACCGTTGAAGCAATATAGAATATCCTGACTGCAGCTGCGTTGCTACTAAGGCTAACACATTGTGTTTTCAGAAGAAAGCCTTGTATCTCCAAAATGGTAACTTTACAGGAGAGGGAAAAAACCTGCTTTGCTTTTAATGTAAGTCAATGGAACCAGACTGTTTTCCCCCTCAAGTCATTTTAGGTCATTTCTTTAAGTCCATTCATCATGAAATTTGGATATAACATAAAGGGTAACAGGCGTTTTCAAATTATGTCAAAAAACTGAAAATCATCAAAAAGAGATACAAAATTTTC
This sequence comes from Pygocentrus nattereri, assembly GCF_015220715.1. Lineage (NCBI taxonomy): Eukaryota > Metazoa > Chordata > Actinopteri > Characiformes > Serrasalmidae > Pygocentrus > Pygocentrus nattereri. Next base: position 9,806,903 of record NC_051228.1, on the reverse strand, counting down.
TTCTGACAACAGCGATATATAGATGTGATATTTGGCATTTCAGAGCCCTTGTAGTTTTTTGAAAAGCTCCTCTTCATGATACATTAGAAGGGTCTTTAAGCTGTGAAGTCTCCCTCTAGAGACCACTGTAGTACGACAAGGTGAGTAGGCATGCTTACATAGACTACTTCCAAACTATTTTTTAATGTATTTATATTTTTCCATCCATGTATTTTACTTTTGTTGTCATAACTAATTGCATCCAGAAGAAGATTCGTGTATTGCTGATTCATTTCCCCTTTAACATGATGTTACATCTTTTTACTTTACTTGCATTTTTGGGGTCATTGTCATTGTAAGAAGCTTTAGTAGAGATTTGGCTGGCGCATGCTGTACTAAAGCAATTGCAAATGTTCTGTGCTGACCACAGAGGGCAAATTTTACAATCTCAAGTCTTTAACTGAAACAAATCCTGCTTCACTCTACCACTGGCTGCTGAGCTGAATCATCATGTTTACCCGTGTTGCGATTATATTACCTCCTTTACTACTAGAGAATGTCTTGGAATTGCATAAATGATTCTGGGTCTGAAATAAGGGGGAAAAATCCCTGAAGCTGTTTTGCATATCCGGGAAATCTGTAGATAAGAGGCCTGTCGCATTGCGTAGGGCCATCTATTCCACAATAAATGCATAATATGCTTTATTAAAAGTAATATATTCTGAGACATTTAACCTGAGAGGGCTGCACATTTTTCACACACAAATGCAACACTGCAGGAGGAAAAAAGAGGAAAAAAGCCTTCTGGATCCCTCCATTTCCATATATATGACATTCTCAAGACTGGTGACTAAAGCTCTGGGCTTCTTCAGCACTTAATAGAGTGTGGTGAGGAAATACGCAGGGTAAGATGCTACTTGCGAATAATGAAACCTGCACAATATGTACGTACATGCTTGCACACATACATTGTGTGTGATGTGTATCTACAGAATGGTAAAAAAAAAAGTCAGAGTACTAACTTTTATTGAATTTAAGCCAAATCATTCCTTCTTCAGGAGGTGTTTATGAGATTAGAGATAAGTGAGCGTCAAGTACCAAAACCAGGAGTTTCCAAAACCAGTTCAAAAATATGTAAAGATATATGTAAGACTTGGTAGACCACCAAAACTGTGACCATCAGATAAACAGTGACTAAAAAGCTCTGCCCTTGCAAACCACAGGTGTTAATGTCCATGTTCCACTGTGAGAAGACAACACTGTGGGTCTATAAGGATATGTAGCTGTCAAGAAGCCTTACTGAGAAAGGAAACAGACCAAAAATAAACCACTGGTGTTCTCAGAACAATGGACTGACCACCCCAAAGTCTATACCTATACCTGAGAATACACAGATCATGAGAAGCAGAAAATGCAACCAACTTCTGTGACAGAACTTTGGAGCACATTTCTTTGAAAAACCTGAAAACAATGGAAGCTGTAATAAAGGCAAAGAAAGGATACAAAACACTTTTTCCTGACATTGAAAAAAGAAAAACTTGTACTTCGTGGCCATTATGATTGGAAATTAAATCAGATGCAATCTCTGACCTTAGCACAGTACTGTACGTGTATATATAGTATGGATGCAAGTTAATGGCGATAGGAGCTTGCTTTGTAATCAATAGATATTAGGTATAGTCTAAAGGATAATGCAAGGCTAAGGGTCCAGTTTCAGCAGGCATTATAGCTATAAGCACTGAAATATTAGTACAGTGGCAACAATTATACCTGGTAATAAGATATGCCTGCTGTGAATGCAACATGAATGCCATGTAGGCTTTGCCAGTATTCAGTCTACCACTGGAACTAATGGCAGTCTCACGGCCTGGTTTCCGTCAGCACCTTTCTCTCCCTCTCCTTCTTTCTGTTTGCCTTCTGTGCCCTTGAAGAGCTGATAAAAGAGGCTGAGGAGATGTGTGCGAGCTCAGGTCACACTGAAAGCTGATTAGCCCCTGTCCCCAGGGTGGATAAAGCCAGAGCAACCTCAATGCCCTGCCCTCAGAGGGTATCGCTGCTCTGCCTCGTCTCAGACGCTAGGCCCCAACTGCCACTCGGATGACAGACCCGGGAGCCAACAGTGTTACGGCCTTTGCCGCCATCGGACACTGACACTTTGCGTGGCCAAATATTTGGAAGCAATGAGGTAAAACTGTTCAAATGCCTCTCGTCCTCTCATTATGCACAATTTATGCTAATATGCAAACATTTAAGATAAGCGTTATGCCTGCCTGACTTTAGAACTAGTTAAGAGGTTGTGATTTATGCCTCCGCAGGGAACAGCGTCTGCGCCATCTTTCATTCTCCAAAAAACGACAGACGAGCAGATTTAGAAAAACATCCCTAAATTAGATTTATTGACAATCTTAATCGTGGAGGTTTCAGACAGTCATACATACAGTAGTAAATAGAGTCATTGAAGCATAACGTGGGGAAAGGGCTTATCTGCCAACATTATAATTGCACTTTTTAAAAACATCTAGCCCATTGTGTGCCATTTTACTCAAACGCTGCTTCAAAATATTCCACTTTGATGCAAGAAAAAAAAAAAGAAAAAGAAAAAAGACAAAACCAGTTGTGTATCTGAAAGTCAGATACCCAGCAGTACCTTCTAACATTTGTACAGAAATTCAAACGTCAATAAATAATAATGAATAAAATAAGGAGAACACTGATGGAAAAATCCAGTCAAAACGCTCTTAAGACTTCACAGTAACTCATGTGGCTTAACATCAGGTCACTGATGGAGCCAGCTCAGTAGTGGAGGCTTGGTTGTCCTTTCTTTCATGTCCATGTCTCAGATTCATAAGGCCTGTTAAAAACACTGGACTGACTACAGTAGACAACATTAAACTAATAATCAACTTGCCAGAACCAGGCAACAAACCACATTCTGACCGCAGGTGTGAAAATTTAGATAAAACCATTTGATATATTTGAAAATTAAAAAAAAAAAAAAAAAAAAAAAAAAAAAGGTCACATATAGATGGAACAGCTAGAATAAACATATTTATAAATATGTCTATCTACAGGTAGACACAAACATAATACAGAAAAAAAAATTCAAGTTTCCTTTTAAGATGAAATGTTCCTAGAACCAACCCATGCCAGAGAAATCTTCATATATATATTTTTTTGTATAACAGTGCAATTGGAAAAATTTATAACTATTATGATTGAGTACTATTAACAGGGCTTTACAAATGTCTGCCACCAAGGGTTCACTAGACTTTTTATTTATTTTTTTTATGGTTTTCGAGTAAACAGCACAGACCTGAAGTTATCACAATGTCCTGTAACTAGTGGGCAGTTAAAGACTTGCTTCTTGTCACATATTTGGCAGCTAATCTGAAAAGGTTTATTCAGATTCATTTCGGTTGGAAGTAAATGGTACGATAACACAAAAATCCCTGTTGGTGCTAAACAGTATCTGAGTATATCTGAGTACTTCTTAAATTCAGTCCAGTTAGCACAGGTGAAACTGCAACTCTCTGACCTTTTTACGGTCAGTCAGGATTGCTGTTACCCTTTTAAGCTTCGCAAAGACCCACTGAGCCCTTTACCAATGGCACGCATCCACCAAAAGGCATGTCTGATACAAATCTACCTCTAGTTGCCTAATCCACAAACAGTCTGCTTTTCACTTCCCCGAACCCGGCAGCCTAACGCCCCCTATCTGAACACTGGCAGCTGGATGTGCGTGGGCTGGTGCTCAAGAAGGCGTGGCACGGCCACTGCCTCATAGCCACGGCCCAGCATGCGCTCCTTGATGCAGGGCGGGTGGATCTCGCTGATCAGGCACTCCAAAGACTGCAGGCTGCTGCTGAGGAGCGAGGCCTGGCACAAGCCCCGGCCAGGCAGCCCACAGCACAGACCCGGGCCCACAGCATGATCACCTGGGTACTGCTGCGGGTGGCGCTGGGCGTGAGCATGAGAGAGTCCCACTGAGCCCGGCGGCAGCTCCTGTGGATTGTAACAGTCGCTGTTGGGCGTGGCAAGTACACTGTTCCAAGGTGGCACGAAGAACTGGCCAACTGAAAACTCGCTGTGCATGGCTGCACAGTTTAGAGGTGAGGAGCTGACCTTGTCCAGCACACCGCCCGCTATGCTGGTCCCTGTGCTGAGCGTATGGGCCCTGTATGGGAGCTGGGTCGTTCCTGCTGGCAGGCAGACATCCGGAGACCTGCTAATGGCAGCTCTGCTGCTGCTGCTGCTGCTGTTGGCACTGTACATACGCAGGTGGCCCTGCTGATAGTGCTGCTTCTGCTGCTGCTGCTGCTGATGTCTTTGCTGTTTGGGCTGCCATACAGCATAATCCATACTGTCCACATAGCCTGAAGCTTTGGCCATATCAGCAGTTTGGGTGGGAAGCACTGCTCCCGAGTAGGCCAAGCTGCTCTGAGGTGGCCCTGCCATGCCAAAGCCGGAGTCTGCCACAGCCGTGGCTGCCTGATGGGAAGGACTGGAATGGACTTCTCCAGGCACCTGCAGCCCCTGGGCATGAGAGGTCCTGGCCATCTGCCTCACCATGTTGTGGGCCATGTGGTCAGAGTGGGGAGCCAGAGCCAAGCTCTGACCACCGGAAAGTGTCACGGCGGAAGCTGCCACCATGACATTGTGAGGCGCAGGGATCTTAGGCACCTCGGGAGGCTTGCAAAGCTCCATACTGTATGGCCTTTGCCTGTGCCTGTTGACTACACTGTTGTTGGTGGGCGGTGCATAGGGAGCCACCGCCATTTGGATAGGTGACAGTTTAGTCCTCTTGCCGTCTGAGCTCTTCACCACGCCTTTGGTGACAGTTGGAGCTTTCACAATGGCCAGCAAGCCTTGGTAGCCCCCAGAGTAGGGGTGAGAATAAGGGCTGAAGCGTTGCCCTGTGGTGTCCAAACCATTGACAGTCCGGCTGATTTGTTTGTGCTGGGGGACCCTGATGTTGGAGGGGAAAATCTTGATTGATAGCGGGCTGTCGGCCATCTTCTGTGCATAAGCGTCCAGCTCGGCAGCGGAGGGGTACCGCGGACCCTGCATGGAGCTCAGGTCACCTACGAATAGACACAGATTTAGTTAGGGAAGTAGGTAAACAGAGCAAATGTTTCAGATTAAAAAAAATAATGGCAGTTAGTCATGTGTAAACAAAGCGAAAGCTTCTCAAGTCCGAGGCACATTTTCTCAGAAAAGAATATGCATGGAGGTAATTTGACAAACATTCAGTGAAAATTAGGTTGAGTATATCCTCCTGTTAGAGCCTAGTTGATAATACACAAACAACAACATGAACAAAAACAAATATCTCCAATTGAGAGTTTTGCTGTCTGACAAAGCTGATTGTGCTAGGGTACTCAGCAATAAACACAAGAAAGTGATGAATACTGGATGAGTAAAAATGATCAAGGAGCAGACATAAGACAAGAAAAATTGTCCAATAAAAATGGAGATATTGGAGAGTCTGCTCTGCCCCCCCCCCCTTCCTCTGCCTCATTTCCTCTTGTGGATGTTCATCCTTAGACATCTGCATCTTTCTAAAAACTCATTTTGTGGAGGGAGACACCCCGGGCAATGTTTGATCAGTGCATTATGAAATTAATTTGGTCTTTCTTCAGGACAAAATTGGATTACCCTGGGAAATCAAGAAAGAGATGAGGAGGGGGAGGGGGGAGAAGCTAATTTTGTTTCAGAGGCTTGAGTGGAATTCATTTCATGCCATTTGGCTATGCAACCCACTAAAAAGGGGCTCAAATATAAGCACAAGTAAGTGCTGGAAACCAGAAAAAGAAAAACTGCTAGACTCAGGCACACTAGGATTGAACACTATTGTGGTAGCCAAGCTACAGCCATCTCTAAGACACAATCAAACTGAAAAACAGAGACACAAACCATTAGCTGACAATGGTTATGATCACTGAAGAAAAAGGCAGGTACTTCACAAGTATTGGTAACTTTAATGAATAATAGAAGGTCTACATTTTGTGTTCCATTCACCCTCCACAGTTGAACAGACCTACAGTACATAGCTTCAGGGCCGTTTCTACAGTACTACCAGTACATGAGCCTAACCTGTGCACTGAAGTCTAATAATGGAAAATGGCATCTCCAAGGGGAACTGCATTCAACGGTGTACGGGAAAGCTGAAGGGACAAACCAAGATTGGATTTAAACACCATTATTCAGGCAATTTCATGGCTGTTTAGCTTGCCGCAACAAAGGGAAGACAGAAAAAGTGTTCCATTTCTAACCAGAAATTATGGCCACTCCTCAAAATGACACCTTTATGGAATTTCTGACATGAAAAGAAAAGTGCTGAAATTAAGCTAGATTACTCAGTAGTCATGCAAAGCCACCACAAACCCTCACAGGAGGCAAGCAGGAAGGTCCGAAAAAAAAAAACCTTCTAAATAAAACAATTCAGTTAGTTCTCCAATAACAGAAGCCATTTTAAGCGGCTGCTCAACCATGCGATGGCGAGCTCACTTGTTGTTCCTGTTCAGGATTGATTTGGGAGTTCATTTCATTTTCAAGCCCACAATGAGCCTCCAACTGTGAAAATGATTCAATCTACAAGATCCATCTCATAAAGGAAATAAATTGGGTGTTTAAAATGGAGGAAAGAGAAGAAGGGGAGAGTGCCATCAATGCGTCTCCCAGCACAGCACACTGCCTGCAGTCACACGGTGCTCACCAGGGGTCATTCATCACAATGAAGCACCAGAACTAGACAGACAGATGGGCAAGAATTTATATGTCATTGTTAAGAATCTGTGAAAGACCAGTGGAGGTAACAGATCACGAGAGTAGGGTCTATTTGACACAGGCACTTAAAACAGTAGCAAAAAGCGACTCTGCATCATTGCTTTGTTCTGGCCTGGTTTCAAATTGGCTTGCTGTTTAGGAAACGCCTCAAGTAGCTTAAAATGTTGATGTGGCTTCAAAGGGCTTTGCACCTCATAAATTAAAGGATTAGAAATTTCTCTGAACTGGAAGAAGAATTTAATACATCACCTCCCCTCCACCCTCCCACAAGGCTTTGCATTTAAAGTCATGGCCATTTTGGTCATCTTTATTAAATATTTTTTTTCTTCTCCATCATGCTGGTTCTTTGAGAGCTGGGGAAATATTGGTTGATCCAGAATGCGTAATGAACTACTGAGTGGCTGGGGAAGTGGCCCTAAGCTTTGAATGGTAGGTACACTGTTTGACAGGGGGAAGCAATTAGCATTCTGAACCCAAGAACTTAAATCACACGGAGCAGCCTAATTGCTAACCTTCCCGAATGCAGCATTGTCACAGTCTACTCCAATAGCAGAGCAGAAGTTAGCTAGCAGCATATCCTCTCAAAACCTCCCCCTTAACACATCACTAAACCCAAAACGTTATTTGTTGTGTCTGCCTTACCCAGGGGCATTTCAGAGTGCTTACTAATTTACACTGTGTAAGCCTTTTAAGTGGCTTTTCCCCCCTTGCGTTAGGATTGCCTGAGGTGGGACACTTGGGATTCAAACGTGAGTGGTCTTACGCATGCAAGGCCATTACCTGGAACTCCCAGCACTGCAGCAGAAGGAACGGTAGGCGAACACATGCTGCTTGACTGCTCAGCTCAGGGAGGCAAGGTCAACCCTTCGATCAAACAAAGCTCTCAAAAGTGACTTCTATTACATTAGGTCGGCCCTGGAGGGAGAAGGGAGGGGGAGAGCGGCTCTGAAATCTCAATTAACACTCAGCTAATTAACTGCACACGCGATGCGATACAGAATGAACTCTTTAAAGTAGGGCGATAACAAGAACAAACGGGTACGAGGCACGGTGAGGGGATAGGAGGGACGGAAAAGATGATGCAGGATGGGAGGGCAGTGTTTTGACAGAGTGCTTATTATCGTTCTGTTCACATGAAGACTAGCCAAAAAACGGCGACGAGCAATCTGAACACAGAAAAGGGAACAAGAACGTGAGACCGTTAACAGTATTTCCAACCCGTTTAAGTGTTATCGCCGCTAACCCCTGGACTGCATCCATCTCCTTATGAACACACACGAAGCTTTCAGCCCCAGTAAGCTGCCTAATCTTTTTTCCCATGGTTACACTTGAAGCAGTTCCCTTCGGATCAGAGAGGAGACCTCATTGTTTTGTAGCTGTTTGAGTTAATCAGTGATTAACTGGGAAAACAGCCGAGGCTAAAAAAAGGAGCAGCACTCCCTCACTAAATTTCCACCAGGCCCTGATTCTCAATACAAGCCTAACAATCAAAACACAGGTACATAATCAGTAGCTTTACTTTCCATTAAGATGCCAGTGGCTATGTTGCAAAGCCTTGGTTAAAGCTATTAGCCTGAGCTACTATTTGCATTAAACTATGGGAACGTGTCTAAAGTTCACTGCATGTTTCTGTTAATAATCTCATTCAGATTCAGATTCCTTTATTGATCCCAGGGGGAAATTGCAGATCCCAGGGGGAAATTGCAGAATAGCTCAGAATAAGTACTTGGGTTTTGAAATCACAGTCAAATTCGCTACACATTAAGATGACCACTCATCATTAATCCAGCAGGTCCTACGCAATCCTGTACATTAATTCATGGGCTCCCAGTTAGGGTTACCATCTATCCAGATTTTTTATGGATCATCTTGGATTTTGGTTGTCTATCCCAGAAGAAAATTTCCTTTCTGAATACAGGATGTTCTGAAATTCTTAGATTTCATGTGTGAGAATAAACTGCCTTACTGCATCAAGGAAACCATTATTACCATATTACCCTCAACACAGGGACAACTGTTTTAGAAAGTTGCACTTATTAGTGACAGGTTTAGGCACCAGGCAGCACAACTGGGAGGATTAGATGGGGTAGCTGAAATAGCATTTTTCTACCACAGATTGCCTTATGAGCATAGCAACCCATCCTCTGAATTTAGCCAAAAATCTAGCCACTAATCAAGTGTCCAGGAAATTTCTTTCTGCACTTCATTCACAGCACTCAGACCTGAGATTCAGCCCACATTACACTAAGAGGAAGCTGACAATACAAGGAAGACCATCATTTACCTCACTACCTAGTATTGACTTTATTAGGGGCAGCACTAAAATATTTAACTTGGCTTTAGCCTAAAGTGTTTAGGTTTAAAGCTACTTCAGACATGTATTAGCTTTAAGTTTTTATGAAAGCATAAAGTGCGTATATGTACATAGAAGTTTTAAGAGCTGCTAATTGAGAAAAACACTTTGACTTACTGTATTTTACTGCTGCAGAACTGCAAAACCAAACAAACAAACAAACAAACAAAGGTTATCTGCTACCTTATTGGCCTCACGCTCTCAATTCACTTGTTGAGTGATTCAGCAGCGGTCCATTAGTACAAAAGAGGATTAGTCGAGTGGCTAAAAAGCTACAGTTAAGTCAAATGTGTAGGAGGTAGTCATCCTCTTCAACACAATTACATCAGTTAAAACACAGCAGCCCAAAAGGCAGGATGTGGCTTTTTAACGTGCAGTGGATCAGAGGGCATGTTTAGCAGGAATCTCTCGCCACCACTAGACTTTCACCAAACACGGTTATGGAGTCCTGGGAAGTCCGCAAGGCCATGAACAAACTCCCCCAGGACAGCCATGCCCTTGTGAAGTGTTCCCAAGCTTTCACAGAAAAATAAAAGCTGCAGGCCATCTCATTATTAATATTAACTGACATTAATGCTAACTGACATGAATCCCAAAGCGGGCATCCATGTGTGGAGGTGTTGCATTACAGAGGAAGGGTGCCGAGGATGGGCATGGGGATGTGAATGCAAACCTTTTCATACAACGTTTTATTAGCCTGCATGTGGAGCTGCAGGACCTAAAGTTCTTAAATGCAAACATTCACTAAAAACACTAGAATCACCTGCCAAAGCTCATTTGATTGGATGGTCTGTATCAGACAAATGCGCCCCCGCTACCCTCATCGGTCTCTCTTCCTTCCTTTTGAGCCCATTTCTGTGCCTTGGAGTTGTGCACAGAACAATCCAAGAACAGAATAACCTCAGGGGTTAGCGCTTATTTATCTGTGCTCGAAGAGTCAGGCATGGATACCACTTTACACGAGTGTCACTTTCCATTTGGCTCAGGCCTGCCAGGCGCGTCGGGGGACGTGCACAGCTCGTCGGGGCTCCACACAGGCCAGCAGCGTGGGAAAAAAGGCCTGCCTAAACAGCCTAACCAGAGGCACATCGCTTCCCACAGCGGTGCTCCCATTACTACTCATCCGTATGATAAGAAGGGCCACATAGCACTCTCGCAGTTTCACTCATCTCCAAATTCTTTTTAATGGGTGACAGTGTGAAGTGTTCCTCTAATGTTGTCTCTGTGCTCCTCTTGCACTTGACACTACAGGGGAGTGACTGACAAAAGAAGATCAAACTAAATGTGAATGGCTGCCTTTAAACGAATCTACATCTAGACTAACTTTACTCTTCAAGCTATAAAGCTAAAATCCAAACCAGAGGATGTGCCCTTGTCAAGCAATCTATGGTGATTAGCCTACTCTTGGCTGTTTGCAATTTCTTTCCATTTGAAGGCAATGTCGTTCTGATTTGTCCTGAAGGATAACCATGTTGAAAGCTCTGTTCTGTCGTGGGAAAAGTAACAGTTCAAAAGCTGGCTTCCTGTTCTTCAGACAACGGCGATAAAAGGGTGGGGAGGAGACAGGAGGAGACGTGAGAAGGCTACGTGAGCAAAGTCCTAAGTTCTGCCTGGCATGTGTGGTGCCAACAGTCACAACATGTTGCCAGGAATATGGCTGACTGATAAATCCTCAGGGCAATGCATGGTCCAGGAGTTGCTGAGGCAGACATATGCACTGTATATTCCTCACAGGGCAACAGTGGGCTCTCTTCCAAATAACAGACATGACACATGTCTCTAGGCAATTGCAGCTCCAACAATTCATCAACTGCATTTCACTCCAAGCAAAAGCCCTCCAGAAATCGAATGGGGGAAGAGAAGAATAGTGCATTGTAGAGCAGTCAGACCCTCTCAGCAGAGGAAGCTCCAGTTTTACCACTGGGTGGAACATCACCTAAGCCCCAGAATGCCCAGCCCTAGACATCCTAAGCATGCGAGTGTTGGGGTGTGTGCAGCTTTGCATGGGGAGGGGCTGTCAGAGCGCATCAGGCTCTGAGTGCTGCTGGGGCCTGCAGGTAAACAGGAGGAGAGAAAGGGGGAAGAGAGAGAGAGAAAGAGAGAAAGCGAGAGAATGAGAGAAAGCGAGAAAGAGATGCCGAGATGCCCGAGGCTCTGCCTGCGGCAACACAGGGCCCTTCTGTTCCAGCATTTAGCAGACAAGTGCTCCACTGATTCCAAATTAATATTTAATAGCACGGCAGACAATGAGGTTTTACAACAGCTGGATGTGGAGTGTGGAGATTTGCTCCTGCTGTAACACAAAAAACACACGGTTTTAGCACTGCGCTTATGGATGAGAGAGACAACACGGATGACTTATTGATAAAAGCCTGACTTGCTCATTCTCAGCTGGCGCCCTCAATTCTTATCTTCAGAGGAGCTTAGGGTTCCAAATTCTGCACACTGCAAACCTCATTATGGGAGTGCAAGTTAGTTTAAATTGTGCAGTTTATCCAGTCCCTAACCAAACTACAAGACTTGTCATCCTTCTGCGTCGTAATGAGAGATGATGTAAATAACACACAGAGATCAATTAGGGGCACACAGGCAAATCCCAGGCAGCCTCTCCATGAGCAAATAATCAGCGAATAATGATCAATGTCCATCGGATTCAACGGCGCACAACTTACCGGGATGACAAAATGTGCTCTCGTTAATTGTGAGTATAATGCATACTGACAGTAATGATAATTAACAGACTCTGAAATCCATGTTTATGAAAATCACTCTGAACCGCTTTCACAAACCAAGACAATGCGGATTTAATAACATGAAGGAGTCTTGAGGGGTTGCGCGCACAGTGTAAGGTTACTCTGGCTCTATGAAGTGGAGAAATTAGATCAATAGTGGATGATGTGTGGACCCATGAAAGTCTGAGTTGCCCTTAGCGACCGTGCAAAACTCTCAATTAGAGAAAGGTCAGAGCTGATTCTACAGCGTTTGGAAACATGTCTGTCTGCCTCTCTTTATAAGCACCTCATGTACAGCCCACTACGATAAAACAAAATCAGCACAGTCTCGTTTTTATGCAGTTTGATAACCACAATGCACACTGATCTGCAATGCATACACAGCAGATCTGAATCATCCTTCAGTTCTCTGAAACACAGTTTTAGACTTTATGCGTCACTTCAAAGTGACTAGTGCTGTTCTTCCGACATCTCTCCCCAGGGGAACGAGACCTCATCTCTATGATGACAGCCAGGCTGGAGAGGAGGCTGTGGCAGGTTGGAGTCCGCCCTTGGAGAGGGAAGGCACGTCAGCCTGTGCTCTGCAGCAGCACTGATCAATGCCCTCATGAATTAAATTAAAGACGGTGCGATGGGTGTCACTGATAAGGGGCAGAGGCAGGATTCAAACTGATCTGTGCTGGCGATAAACCTAGAACACTCTGGGAGCTGGGAGAGGCCAAGGTGAACTTCCCCTCTGCCTTGCCTCTTATCTAATCTTCCAACAGGGTCACCACTTTAGTCTGCTGTTCTTCCCCCAGAACTGGAGAGGCCTAATTAAGGCAAATTAATTCTAGCAAGTAGCCTAATTTATTAAGCTATGTTTTGCATCAAAGAGCCCTCGATTTGAAAAGGGCTCGTCTTCAAGTACCCCCCCATTAGCATGAGCGGCATCACTTAGGCAAGAGAATTAGACCTATGGATTCTATATGGGCATGGTCTAGTTATCTATATAGGTTAGTCTAAGTAGTCTTTTCTGAGAGTCCTACTTCAGAGTACCAGAATGAAAACGTATCCACTGTTCTGAGCCCTAATGGATGAAAATCCATCGTCTGGATGGAGGATCCATCATCCACTCAATACGCTTAAACCATGAAAATCAAAGGTTAGGTTACCTCTGAAAATTGAATTTACTGAGGTATTTTTTCAGTACCTCGCTCCAGTAAACCTTTTTTCTCCTGCCCTACCCCTCTCTTTCTTTCTTTTCTCACTTTCTCCCCCACTCATAAAAAGCACCCTTTGCCATGACGAGGCTGGGTCTGGTGAGATTGTTCCAACACCTCTGGATAAAGGGCCAAGCTCCACTTCAAATCATATGTTACTGCGGCCAGAGGGGCCTTCTGGTCCTCCGGTTTGGAGGTGACAGACAGGGCTTTCAACTTCCCACATCAGACACCCTTCTTCCAATTGCAGGTGACCATACAGAGAACAAAGACCTCACATAAAGGTACGGGAACTATAAACCAGAGTCAAAACCATCTACAGTGTTGTTCACTGGAGCTTTACTATCTGCTGGAGTTGATCCAGGAGTTGATACTCTTTCTCACATGTGGAGCCTAATGACCCACAGAAAGCTCATGTCCCTTAAAGCTTACTTTTCTGATTGATGGGGGTGTCCAGAATCTTGCCAGCACACACTGGGTGCTGGGCCGGGTGGTTCTGTCTTCTCTGCAGGCACGCCAGCATGGTGCAGCTTTGGGCTCTACGGCTGGGAGACGCCTCGAGGAATCTGTAGTGAAAGCAAAGGACAGTCACTCCTTTGAACATCTGAACTCTAGCAGATCACAGTCAAGCAACTCCTGCCATAAATGACACTATACACAGCATATTCTAACTGGAACCAGCCAATGCATAGATTCACTCTTGCACATAGCTAAGAATCAGATGGCTGAAACTTGTACCGACTGTACAATGTTAATTAGTAATACGTATTACGAGTATTAATAATTAGTCACTGTAAGGACAAAACTTTGTATCTCCATTTTTGTCTTTTTTATATAATTTGAGTTTCCCTTTACACACTGTGCTGACAATTCATGATGAATGGGGCAAAAGAACTGCACCAAATTACTTGTGGTAAAATATATTTACAATAACTTACATTGAAATTTGGGTACATTTCTCCCTTGTCCTGTGGCATTACAACTTTGGCAACATTAGGTCTTGTCCCACTGATATGTGATTTTCAGGAAAAACAAACAAGGACTTTTCACTAACACGACAGAAAATTACTTTCCAAGGATATCAACTGTCCAGCACTAGTTAAAATCTAAGGCTGTGTGTCTCCTCTCATTTTATCACCCTCAACAGACCTATGTTGAATTTTTTTTTCCATTTAGCCACAGAGAAACAAAGATAGTAGTGACTCAGCAAGCGTTTGTCTTTTGGTGGGATTTGGTGGGAGGGAGATGCATGCCGAGCTGATGACGGCACTAATCAATCTCCCAGCATGCCATAAATCTCACCTCCCTCCATTTCCCACTGCTAAGCTATATAAGGAGATACATCCAGGGGCAAAAACTCACAGGGATAAAAACACAATGCCACTACAGACTTAACAATCTAAGCTCCCCAACTTATCTCTATCAGAGGCTCTCTAAATAGAGGCATCTATCAAGATGTCCTTTCAGCTTTCCCCCTCATTTCTTATTGAGTAATCTTTTAATGGTTGGTGTTACTGTGCTGTGACCTTTACCTTTATACCCAGCTATTTACAACACCTCATTCAATTACTTTTTGTATTAACAAATCAATCTGCCGTACTTATAGGTGATCGGATGGCGGTTGCTGGGCTAGATTTTACACTTTAGGCTAATCACTGTTGACTTCCCATATCCATCTGTTTATTTGGTTCTTGCCTTATTCTTTTTCCCCCCTCTCAAAATCCCTTTTTGATTTATTTCCCGTCCAACTTATTACTCTCATTTTTCCTGCAGGTTCCACAGGGCAGCCGTCTAAGTGAGTTCCTAACTGGAGGGGAGTGCTCAAAAGCCATCTGTATAAACTTGATTACCTACACCTCAAAGGATAAAAGAAACAGCCTGGTTTCATTCTCGTCAGGAGCCTGGAGAAATCCCCCCCACCCTTTTTTTTTTTTTTTTTTTTACCCAGTACACACAGAGAGCCTCTCTTCAAACCACACAACCGGTCTGTGATCACAGACAGCTGAACAGCTAAAAGCCTTTCTCCTGACTATTTTGTGAGAGGACCAATTTCACAACAAGGCTTCCATTACTGCACATTTGTCAAAGGAAGATGCAGGTTTTGGAAGGGGTAGTGGGGGTGGGTGGGTGGATAGAGAAGAGAGACAAATACGGGATCTCCCGGGAAATGCCTGCACAGCTTTATCAACAGGAAATGAGAGACAATTGTGAAACTGCCATCCATTACTCTTGCGAGTGGCTCAGGGATAAAAATGCATTAAGACACTTTCCCCCCTTTTTTTGAGGGGAGAGCAAAGTGCTTTGTTTATGGGGACAAAAAAAAATATATATATCTATTAAAAGGAAAGGGTGAATAAAAGAGTAGGGCAGAGGACGAGATGCACAAAATAAGACCAAACAAAGGTTGCAACAACCCCTCTGGCGTATCCCATAACACATGTACTGCCCCGGAGGCCGAGTGCTTTGGTCCCATCCCCACTCCTTGCTATTAGCGAAGCTTACTTTTCACAAGCGCTCACAAAGCCTTACGAATCGCAAACGGCCTGGAGAAAAGTGCTCCCTATTGGCAACGTAATGTCTCTTTGAATGACAGCCAGTCTGTCTCCTTAATTCTATTATGCCAAATGGCCTCGAAAGCTTCTTTCTCCAGAGGACACTGTTCCGCCGAAGCGCTTTTCTCGTGCCTCCGTCATGCGTCACAGTTCGAACTGCGAGTTAGGGTGACAAACTTTGAGCAGCAAGGACAGTAAATCCTTGCCACTTTTCCGTGGCATCAGCCCCGCCGATAAGAGCGCTTATCGGCTGCGATGCGGCCTAGCGAGGGCCTGCCAGAGAGATAAGGGTCCTGCACACCACTGCTGATCTTTTGTCTCCCAAGGATTTCTGATAAGATCACATTGGCAGACAAATTGTCCCCTCCATTCTGGTATTTTCCCCCCTCTCTTTTTCATCTCTCTCCCAAGCCTGGAAGGGAGCTAGATGGAAGGTGTCTAATTGTACATGCTACAGTGCGTAGCTGGGAAAAGAAGAGTGTGTGCAAAGATAAGGTCACATTGCAGAAGGAAAATTGAGGGCTGCTTGGAGAAACTGGGGGGGTATGGGGTGGGACACGGCAGTAGCTTTATTCACTTACGCCCAACAAAGGACAGAATGTTGAGATCCTTTTAAATCAAATATTATCCGTGCAGAATCCCTTTGAGTGCAAAAGAGTAAAACTAATGGATTAGGCACGGTAAGCTAATTGCACGACAAGCGAAAACAAAGTAGCAGCATATATTAGTTGAGTAAAGCGGGGCTGTAAGTAAGCCACAGAAGACAAACTTGGTCGCTGTAACAGACCCATGCGCACATTTAAAAGTAGTTTAGGTTGGTGAAAAAGATGCAGAAGGGGGGGGGGAGAAGAGAAGAACAACAAAAAAAAAAAACGGTCTTGTTATCTTTACAACCCAAACTCACGTATAGAGATAAAAATTTTGATTACATGCCTCCACATGGACACCACATTAATTCGTTCGTTTTGTTTACTTCCTCCTGCACCTGAAACAATCTTATGTTGCTGAGTAAAATCAGAATAAAGCAGCACTGATAACCCTCCACTCCTACTCAAGCACGCGCACACATACAGAACCACTTCCCACTCTCAGCTTTACAGCTCTCAAAATCCTGAGTTAATAATTAGATGATAATGAAAAAAGGTTTAAGCCAGGCACTCTTTCACTCATTGGGTTAGATAGGATTAGCATGAGAGTGCTATGGTAATTTCTTCTCCTTCCCCTCAGTGTCATCCTGGCTACACCCCAGGGGAACAAGCCAACAGTCAGTCAGAGTGCTCAACATGATAGCAGACTGACAGTGACAATATATTAGGGGGTTAACTGATCGTGAAAATATATTACAGTTGTATTGCAGTGGCAACGCTGCTGTGCAGTGCTTCACATAATTTCTTGTAAGACTTCCACTAGAGAGCCATACTGCTATTAGGTCCACTTTCCAGCACTGGGTATTGTGCAGTTAATGCACACCGCATGCCACTGATTCAGAGACAGATTGCGTTTAGAGTCAAATAACCTGAATAAAACTGCCTGTACTACCTTGAACGACTACTATATTTTTCATAGGTCGATTTAAATGTCATAATATGGCTGTAGCCTAGCAAAATCAGGTTTACATCGACTTCCTTTTGTGTTTTTTGCAGGTTTGAGCTATGAGACTTTGAGTCAAAAACCCCCACCCTTCCGCGAAATCTAATGGCTTGGTTTGCAGACTCTTCCAAATCAGTAACTCTATTATGAGTGACAGCGATGGAGGAGAGGGGTGGCTACTCTGCCACCTCCTCCAGCATGAGCCCCCAGTATGACGCTGGCAATCCGGCAGCAGGAGCAGGGGGCTGAATGCCACATCAAAAGCCTGCGTTTAGCCTCACTGAATGCGCCGCTGTGAAGAGGCTACGGCTGGCCAGCGCCGCCACCGCTCTGCGCTGAATAGCCTCCCCTCTCTGTGGAAATGGGATCCTCTCCGAAACAGTGAAAAGATAGCAGAGCCATTTCCCCCCGGCCTGGGGGCTGCCGGGGAGGCAGTTTGACAGACAACGGCGGCGGATTCATCTGTAAAGCTCCTCATGCATTTTTAATGGAATCTATTACTTCAGGATTAGGAGATAAGAGACCGGGCCCTGGTTAAATTTTCTGATAGTTAGCATAATTGGGATCAGAGGCGCAGAAGAGAGACAAAGATTTCTCTCCTTTTCAAACATGGCTGGGCTGTATAACCTCTTAACCAAGTGCACAGGTGCCTCACATAAAGAAGGTGGTAGCTGAGATAAACAGCAATGGGCTTGTTCACATTAGCATCAGACGCTGTTTGAGAAAAAAGGGGGGCTCAACATGGCCCTCGTTTCTTCTCGCCGGTCTATGAGGTGCGAATGTAAATATACTTTGTCAAATGTAAATATACTGAGCTAACTGTATTAATTCCTAGATCAAAGTATATCATTATTCCACTGTCAGTAATATATGCCTGAATATTGCTGGGGCCTGACACGATCTGTAATGTTAAAAGTGTGCTCTTGTCAGAGACTTGTGTATGCAATAAGGCTTGTGGGTACACAGAGCAGAACCGGCCTGTCTTCTCTGCTCCGCCTATGCCCCCACCCACCGAGCAGGCAGGGCAATTCATTATGCTGTTAAGGGTCACTGGTTCCTTCAAGTCATTAAAAATGGTAATAAAACATAGAACTCATGAAAAAGATTGGCCAAATGTTTCCCGCAGGGTATTCACACGGGAAGAACTTTTTTTTCCCCCCTCCCCGCTTAGGCCTAATGAACGGCTTGGCACAGAAGGACCCAGAGGAACTGAAGAGTTCCAGGAGAAAATGGACTTTACTCAGCACGCTAATCCAAAGTGACCTCCACCTGCTGCCCGTTCAATGAGAGCAGGTTAGAGCACTTCGGCATTTCCCAAAAGCAGGAGAAATTATTACCAAAGACTTATATAACGGTACATGCTGTAAATGAGTTTCAGCTTCTTTTTTGCAATGGTGGCAGGAAAACAAGAGGAAAGCAGCCGGAAATGCTTCTGTAATCTTGAATAAACACTGTACCCCCACCTCCACAAGCTCCATGCCCCCTAGCCCCCTTTCACCCCGGCTCCTCATCCCATAAAAATAAAAAGACCAATTAGACAGATTTCAAAGGATGGCAGCCAGCCTATAATTACACACGACATCCTTAGGAGATAAAAGGTGATTACTGTGGATGCAGGGGGAAAATTGCTTAGCAACCAAGAGATTGACATTATCCCTGTAAGTGGAGCTGGGTGACCATCCGTCCACTCTCTGAGGTCACTTAACCTTCCTAGAGCACCCTTATCTCAGCCTTCATTTAACACATGGTCTCATCATATCAGAAGAGCTTGTTGCTAGCTTTGGGATGGTACAGAGAGCCAAACAGCCTGGCAAAGCTAACAAAAACACATGTACTGATACTTAAAGAATGTCAAGACAAACTTTAAGGGGAAAAAAAAAAATAACCGTGTACTGCAAGAATACTTGAATATGCAATCCATCACATGCCTTAAGACAAGATGGATGTGGGTAAACAAAAGAAGAAGTATGCATTGTTAAAGGGGTCTAGGGAACTGTAGTGTTAGCCCATGTTCCAGTGGCTTCTTGGCTAAGGTAATGAGAAAGTGCAGTAGCGTTTGGAGTACAAGCCCAAGGCCATTAGCTGGCAAATATGGACAGGAATACACACTGCAGCAGGAAAAGAGGGCAGTCAGGCAAAGGGATGACAAATCTCATGTCTTCATAGAAAGGTAGTGGAAACGCTGATTGGACATAAAATCAGAAGCCAGCCTGAAGAGAAATGCACTGTTTGGAATACATCTTGTCTACTATAGTTTTGTTTCCCCCTCCCTTTGCCTAAAATACAAGAAAGGGAGCGTTGTGGAACTATTATACTGATAACAGGCCCTCACTCAGAGCCATATGCCATGAAAGTCAATGCTAATCTTTGAATGACTTAAAAATGCAGACTTGACCTTTCTCTTAAAATACTGTGTCATGTACCCAACGGCAGAGGCAACGTACAGTAAATGCAATCTAAAAGTAATTACTTTGGCTTTAAATGTCATCACATTTCGTGTAACGCTCATCTGAGCGACATATAAAATTAAGACTTTCTGCCGCAGCTTTTCAAACCACAGACCCTGTCAAATACGCAAAGACAGCCCAGTAAAACTGACTGGATGTCAGCTCATGATATATGAATAAAGCAATTTCCTTAAGGCTCACCAGAAAAGGGTGGGGGGCTTTTGCTCTCCTCCTTCTCCCCTTTCTTAGCATTTAATTACGTTCCCCAACTCAAAAGGCCACAATGTTTATTTCATGCCTGGGATTTGCCTAGACGTACCAAAATGTCACACGAAATCAGGAGTGGGCTTCAGAAAGAGCAGGGCTTGTAGGAAAGAATTCATAAATGCTGTTGGAGGTGAATTACGACCCTTTTTTGGACACCACAGTGTGAATGGTACAGTGGTGAAACCTTCCATTTCAGGAAGGGCTCCTTGGATGGTGTCTGACCAGACGTGATGGCAGGACACTTTCACATGGAGTCGACTTGTCTGCACGACCCACGTTTTAGCACCTTTTCGGATCAGGTAGGAACTGGCTGGACCATAAAACTTCCTCAGCCTCAAAGGCGGTGTTTACAGGCCTCTCCTTTTCCCTCTAGCCCTGACAATAGAATTGCCGTCTTCGCCGAGGCTTTGAAAGGCCAATAATCCACTTCAAAGCGTTTCCTGCAGCCATAGGGACTCTGGCACAAGGCCCCCTTTATTATAGTGGCAGTCAGCTGACATGAAAGGCAATATGGGTCTAGATAGACACCATTCAAGACAAAAAAAAAGGGACAATTCACCATAAAAACAACAAAACCCCAAAATGCCCCCTGCATTTGACTGGATGAAAGGGATGCAGCCCAAGCCACTACTTTGGCACTTAACCAACACACGGGGTCTTCTTTATCACACGCAATATGAATAACAGTTACTCCCGTATATGTAATGCAAATAGAAACGATAAGGAAACATTATTTACCATAAATTGAAGCGTAGATGGGCCTCTATATCCACATAGGGTCCCGGTGTGCTTTAAAATAGTCTTATTCCGACAAAAAACATGCCCTCAGTTCCGCAATAACAGGTTTACTCTCTCAACCGGAGGATTTGTTCGCGTTTTTCTCACGACCACAAAAAAGCGAGGTGTATGAGAGAAAGAATCCAGTCTCATGGAGGGTTCAGCGTCCCCAAAAACAGGTTATCCAGACGCTCACAAATGGCCCAAGAACCGAGGCTATCCCAAGGCGTAGTTTAAAGCAGAAATCTCCATGAATTCCACCCCTCGGCGAGCAGAACCTCAGCAGAGTGTCGTCGCTCTCGTCTCCCCGAGCTTCGTGTTCCGGCGACGGTGAAGCAGCGTCTGTACGAGCCGATAACCGCACTGCATTATCGGACACTCACTCGACTCAGCCACCCTCCACCGAGCCTGGCGCGACAGACTATGCGAATAAATAAAGAGGAAGTCTTTCTTTCTGGCTAAAAACACCTGCTCACCGAGCTCTTTAGGCAACCATAGCCGCCTCACACAGACGGATAAACGCCACAGCTAACCTACCAACGGACTTGACGGACCGGAGAAGCGACGCTACAGACACACACGAAGCTAACCGTTAGCTAACCTAACCTAGCCGAGGTTAAACAGCTAACAACAGCAATTTTTCGGCTTTTCGTCGCCCTTTCTGCTCCGCCAGTACCCAAGCCGCGACGAGGCGAAGCGGCAAAGTTCACTCCGACTGTAGCGACGGTCTGTTCCCGTCAAATAAAAAGGAAAAGCTGGTTAAGAAGCAGCCGTGTTGATTCAGGTATCGGCTCCCGAGCCGAGGCTGCTCTGTTCTCCATGCCCGACAATCAATACGCCTGTGTACACAACAACGGCTCGTCCTAACGATTCCACTAGCCGGACGCCAAGCCAATCAATTTGCAGCGTCTGTTTGAATAAATCAACATTTCATCCAATCGGAGGTGATAGTGGGCGGGGAGAGGGGTGTGACGCGGGCGGCGTCCAGGCAACAGCTTCTTCCCGAGCACGCTGAAAATTCGCGGAATTATTTAAAGGGAAAGCAGCGGAGAAAAAAACACACTAGTGCATATAAACACAGATTACTAAGTACTGTAGTTACATTTACTCAATTCTGCCCACTTTATATGCATTTCTACTTTTATTAACTTCTATATTCATGCTCAAACATGTTTATGAAGAAGTAAATCTGCTAATTCCTCTATTAGTCCTTTCACATTTAGCTCCCAGTCCCTTTGTCAGGCCTAAATGAATTCTGTTCTGTGGGTGACGGCACCTGGGCCGCTTTTGCTCACGCCTCTCACATTAGCTTTAGCTTTTTATTTTAGATCAAAAGGATACCAAAAAGAGAAGAACAGACTTCAGTGTCTGTGCTGATGGATGTTTCACTGCTATCCTGTAGGGAACCGAGCACTTGAATCTTTTTGGTAGCCAACACTTGAAAAAGGTTCTTCAGTGGTTGCTTAAGAAAGGCGAATAGTTATATGTGTGCTCTTAGCAAAAAAGGGTTCTGTATGCTACCAAAAATGGTTCTATGACCTGGGGCGGAACCCTTTTTGGTGCAGCATTTTTAAAAGACTTTTTAAAGGACAATATATAATCGTTTTTCCATCACATATAAGAACTATTGCAATCCATGCAATAAATCATTCTGCCCTACAGTTACATATCTATGCATGGCTTTTATTAGAAGAACCCCTGAAGAACCATTTTTAAGGATATAGAAACAATGGAAAATCTAGGCAAACGCTTGAATACCCCAGTCATTCATTCAGCTTACAGTGCACAGTTCATTCAAGGGTTCTTTAGTAAAGAAATTGGTTCCATATAGAACCGTGAACACGGAAAGAATCCTTTCCATGATTAAAGTATTCTTCGCATTATGGTTCTTTAGTTTGGTGGAGAATATGCCGTAGATGGTTCTATATAGAACCTTTTTGAACAGTGCTCTATATAACACCCAAAAGCTTGACACTATAACAATAGAAGAACACTTTTTGGTGCTACACAGAGCCCTTTTTTAAACAGGTTCTGTAGAGAACCATCTACAGCACATTCTTAAGAACCCTTTCATGCTGCACCGAACCCTTTTAGTCAAGCAGACAGCACTCAAAGAACCATTTGCATGTTTAAATGGTTCTTCGCACGGTGACATGGTTCTTCAGTTGTTGAACCCCAAAAACGGTTCTGCTTGGCATTGTTCATTTTCAAAAAGGTTCTATATAGAACCAAATACAACACATTCCCCATCAATCTGAAGAACAATATCACCATGGAAAGAACTGTTTAAGCATGTAAAAGGTTTTATATAGAACTATTATCTTTACTAAAGAACCCTTGAAGAACCATCCTTTTTTAAGTGTGTACTGACAGTGTAATGTAATGTATTACATGTAGCAGTAAGGCTGTCTATCCGAAAAGAATGTGTAGCTGTTAAGAAGCCATTACAGAGAAAACTGAAAAAAAAGAAAGAAATAAAACATTTCATTTAAAACAAAGAAGCTGCTGGTGTCCTCAGAGCGATGGACTGACCACCCCAGAGTCCAGACCTCATCATCACTGAATGTGTTTGGGATTCAGCGAATTGTGAGAAGCAAAAAATGCATCCGACTTCTAAGACTGAACTTTGGAGGTGTGGAAAAATATCCCTACTGATTTCTTTGGAAAACTGAAAGAGAGTCTCCTGAAAAGAAAGGAAGCTGTAATAAAGGCAGAGCAAATGTACAGTACTGTGCAAATGTGATGTTTTAAATTACATTTAAAAAGTTATTTATCTGGACAGTAAGCATTTATTTGCTCAAAAGAATACATACGATACATTAAATACAAATAATATAAGTACAATGAGTATTGGTTCTACATATCGTTGCTGTCAGAACAAAACCTCCATATCTCTATTTTTCGGCATAAGTTGAAAGTACCTGTGGTCCTATATCCATCCATTTTCTAAGCCACTTCTCAGTCAGGGTCGCAGGGGGTGATGGAGCCTATCCCATCTTCAGGCGGAAGGCAGGATACACCCTGGACAGGTCGCCAGTCCATCGCAGACAGACACACACATTCACACCTAGGGGCAATTTAGCACATCCAGTTGGCCTGACTGCATGTCTTTGGACTGTGGGAGGAAACTCCACACAGAGAGGACCCCGGTCACCCAGACGGGCAATCGAACCCAGGCCCTCCTTGCTGGGAGGCAAGAGCGCTACCCACCATGCCACCGTGCCGCCCCTGTGGTCCTATATATCTTATGTAAATTTCATGATGAATGGACCAACAGAAATGACCCAAAATTACTTAGAAAAATTTCTGGTTCCATTGACTTACATTAAAAGTAAGGTCTGGTTTGTCCTTCTCCTGTAAAGCTGTCATTTTGGAGATATGAAGTTTTGATCCGACAACAGCGATATGTCAATGCGTTAGTATGTAAACCCTTTCCAAACCTCTCCTCAAGGAAGCACTGTGTTCTTTATAGTTGCCATCCAATACCTAGTTTGGCTAAACAATACTTCTTTAAGTTAACTGAAGAGTGATGGCAGGTACTAAATCCAGAGAAATCTGGGACTAAACTTTATTTATTTGCATCTATTCTGATCATATATGATGATTTTACAAACAAAAGCAAACTTATTTCCAAGAAACATGGTTTTAAGGGCATGTTGTTGTCCTATGGACGGTAAACATGAGCTATGGTGAAATAATACTTATTTTTAGAGTTCAACTGTGACAGTAGGCAAATCAGTGCTTTAGGATGACTTTCTTATCACGTATCCCTTTGTTAGATCTGCTGAAAAGTAGACGGCACCATTAAGTTCCAGGTGTTTATAAAGTTGCTGTTACCATTCAGGATAAAAGGGCCCACATTTTCTCTTTTAAACCAACAAAGATTAAATCTGCAAGAACAAAGGAAAGCTCATGGGTTTAACTGCTCAGTCATGTATTCACATTGTAGGTATAGTTCTTGAGAGTCAACTGAACCAAAGGCAGCAAAGCTGGAACACAAGCTTCTGTTGTGGGCAGCTGATTCCTTGCCCCTGCAATGGCGCACCTTTTCAGAAGCTGGACCCCGACTGTCAAAAACAAACCAAATCCAATCCACAATTTTGACAGAATTTATTGATTACCCCTGTAAATGCTCCCCTTGACTTGAACACTTGCACAATGACAAACAGCCAGGTTCATGAAGGCCTTTGTGTGCTTGCAAAACTGGCATAGATTCACAGCACACTTTAGCTTTATGTTCGAAATCCTTAGAAATCTAATTATTGCTGCCATTTTGCTGCAGTAATTACACAATTAATCAGATAGTGATGTAATGAATTACAGCCATATGCAAACACTTGAACATCCCCAGTTAAGTTGTATGTGTTGTTAATTTTCTAAGTGAAAATAAATTAATACATCCTTTACAGGGAACAAACTTAAATATGGTCATAATTTTCAAATATTAGTGGAAATTTCCTATTTGTTTTCTGAGTTATTAGTAAAATAAGAAAAATGAGGTATAAAATGTAGAGCCCTCCAGAAGATTGCACAAACTTCCTGGCCCTATCACGCAAGGAGAGATCAATCATATTTTTATACTGGTTTTCCTTTGTCTTCTACAATTTGTTGTTTTTAAATGCATTTTAGAAAAACTATAATGTACTATTATATGTTTTTCAAAACTTTAAGACATCTAAAGGAAAAACTTATTTTACACAATGTCCCAGTTATCCCAGCTGTAGCCATTAAGCCAAGACATGTTTGTACCGTATTTTGCTTCCAGTTTCAAACTTGATCTACAATGCCAATGCTAATGCTGACAAACACTAGAAGTCAATAATCACCCAGTTTGTTTCTGTAAATACATCCCAAAAACCTCACTCAACCCACATCCAGGTTTTCATTAAGGTTGCGCAGACTTGCTGATGTCACTTACGTTTATGGCATTCGGCAGACGCTCTTATCCAGAGTGACTCATGATCATTTTTACACAGGTAGGCGAAGGTAGTGTTAGGAGTCTTGCCCAAGGACTCTTAATGCTATAGTGTAGGGTGTTTGCCCAAGTGGGGGATCAAACCCCAGTCTACAGGGTAGAAGGCTACACTATACCAAACCACTAGGCCAATTTAGAACAGAGTGTGATGTTATATGAACTACATTATATGATTATATTCATCATTTCTCTTGATTGTTTTTATTCAGAAACATATATTTAATTGGAAAATCAAGACTAACATTTACTTTGACACTTTTTATTAATTTTACAAGTGCATGATTGGGAGAAAATACCTGTTTTCTAAATTAGCTGACCGCAGCATTTAGCCACACAGTTCATTTATATAGTTTACCGTGTCAAACTGCGTCCCAAACCACATCTAAAAGTCAGCGTGACCTTAATGAAGACCTGGAGGAGGTTTGAGTGTGTTGAGAGAAGTTTTGGGGAGGTGCTTACAGAAAAGATTTTGGCTGCTGTTGAGTCCTAGTGTTTGTTAGCAGCGTAGCCTTGTAGCTCCAGCAAAATTTGGACACCAAGCATATCTCAGCTTATCAACTAGGCGAGCACATGGAACGACATGGAACGACGTGCTGGGCACCATTTCACATGGACTTTTTACATAGTTAAAGGGGGTCAAGCAGCAAGAGCTTCCAGCCACATCGCCACGTTTCCTGCCCACAGTCTCTTGCCAAAATTCAGAGCGTTCATCAGCGTTTTAAAGAGATCTGTGCCATCTGAGTGTTTTCAGGGCAGGTAAGTAACTTTTTTTTCCAGTTACTGAGCTGTTTGTATTAATAACAAAATCCAACCTTATATTACTTTAATCACCATCTTTTTGCAGACAATGTAGCATCGCTTTGAAGCAGCTGACAAGCTCCCACAAGCACTAGCTTGGCTTAAATACAGCCTCCATACTGAGGGGTTAGTTGCACAGTGTTACCACTAAGCCACCTTTAGTAAACAAAGACAGTTCAGGTAAATTTTGTCCTTTTGTTCCAAATGTTTACACAGATTTTAAGATGAAAAAGAGAAAACATCTGAAAACAGGATTTTTTTTTCTGCTTTATTAGTATAGTAGATGTTAGTGTGTTGGTTTTAAAGAAGTATATTAATGAAATTGACCTTTACAGTTGGCAAAGCTGCAGAAACTGTGTTCCACATTTTACTGATGTGTGATCAATTTTTTTGTATTTTTGTTTTCTGTCCTTCACTCGACAAAATATAAATGCATCCTTGTTTGACACAGAGTCTCATCTCAGTTTTCATATATATGTTTGTGTATGTATCTATCAGTTGAGCTGTCCGTCTGTGTTATAGAATGCAGTTTGGTTGGTAAATATATTTGTTTCTTGCAACATAGAATTATATTGAATTAACTTTGTGGGCACTAATTCATTAGACTTTTCTAGCAAGTGTTAAACTGACCCAAACTCAAGCGTTCTCTTATAGCAGAGATGTATTTTGCTTGTATAGACATGATTATTCCAACTCAAATATTTGTTCAATTATTTGGCGAATGATAAGATCTGTGTAAACTCAATATAGCCCAAACTATTCCTTTAAAACTCTATAGTGATATAGTGCAACAGGTGTAGCAGCACATATGTAGCTACCAGTACCAGTTGCTAATCCTAGGAGTGAGCTGATAACAGGAGTGGCACACAGACAAGGGGAGGTTTAAGAACCTTAAAAGTCTTTTCAGTGAATTTAAATGCATGCAGTATGTATTATGCCCCAAATTATTCTACGTGTAGTGGAAATATGCAAATATATAAAGCTAACGAGTTAGCTGGCTGTTTTATCTCTGGTCCTTGGGCCACCACAAGCATTACACTTCGGCCCCCTAAGACAGAAAGTTTGGCTGCCTCTGCTATGGTGTGTTCAAGTCTATTTCTGCTGTTTATGGTATATATTTATGGCTTTTTATTTGCACTTCTCCTTAGGTTGCCGAATACAGCTGTTTTTCACTGTTTTACAGAGTATAATCCAATTCCCGGCCTTCAACTTCACCATATGCTCAAGGATGCTCCATTTTTCGAAGTGTGTGTTTAATAAGAACAATAGACTAAACTGTTCAGACTAGAGACTCCTAGCAAACCTCTTTGATTCACAAATGAAGGCCTACCTTCACCAAGCTCATCTTTTCAAAGAACAATCGCATGAAGAGAGGTTCATCTCGGCTTTATCATGCACATTTGAGGGGTGAAGGACTTTAAGAAGAGTGAATCCACAGAGAAATATTCAAAACCCCAGCCTTAATTAAATGTGATGAGGAGGAGGGGGAATATATTCTCATGCCCGAGACGGTAGCGTAGTGGAGACACACAGGGAAGAGAATCCCTCTTATTAGCATTATTGGATCATTTGAATTTCTTATCCGAGGCTAATTATGAGCGAGTGATGCAGTCTTTATATTCATATGAAAATCTTTCAATTTATTCAATCCATCTGAAAATAACACAATGTGGATCGCATGTGTAGAAATTCATTTAATTTCACCACTTTCCCCTTTCACTCCGTTTGATGTTGCATTAGAAAATAATGACTTTCTCCACGACGAACGCCTTTGATATTGCAATTAACAGGAAGCAGCGGGGGAAGGAATCAGCGTTTTAACTTCAAACTCAAGAGCAGTCACTCATCTGAATACATTTGCCTGTGTTTTAATTTAGATGGAATTAACCTTTTTCTGGACGTGCTCCCTGCTACTTCAGCTCACACCGACGCCAAAGAACTGAAACAACATCATCATCATCACCACCACAAATCTGCCGTTCGCTTTTAATAACTTGGGAATGCTTTTGTTTAAAAGGCTAGGTTCTAGGTGAGAGGAAAGCTGACGTGGACTGGAGAGCCTTTGTCAGGCAGCGGTTGCTGATGAATGGTTGCGAGGGGTTTGTTTTGTTATGGCGCGGTCATCTGTTCTGGGCTGACCTTATCAACCTGAGACTTCTACATGCATGGAGCCGCTGAGCCCCTCCATCACATTCACCTGCAGCACGGCATTCTGTTTTCTTACTGCCCGGCCTGGAAATGATGGGCAAATCTTGGGGTTGGCCGACCAGTCAGAACTATTCACAGTGGTGCTGATATTAACCAGATGTCCGAAGCTGATGCCTCAAAGAAATATTGCATGAGAAGGTTATAAATACTCTGCCTGGTGCATGAGAGAATGTTTCATGATAGTTTTGAGATATGGTTTGGTCTAAAATGTGTATTTTTAAAAACATTCTTGGCAGACATGTACATGTAAGCCAAAATATTACCCAAAGAAAAGTTAGTTTTCCATTTTTTTTTACCACTATTTTACAATTATTATTAAATATAAAAACTAAGGTGTTTTGCATACACTCCTAGAAAAGATGGGCACTGCACTGTCACTGAGGCAGTACCACTCTTGCCACTGGGGTGGTCCCCTCAAGGGTACATCTCAGTACCTTTAGTCAGGGAACATAACAGTACTATAATCCACTGGAATGATGTTGTATTGACTCCACACAGCCCGTCTCGGCTCCAAGCTTTTATTTTATTGTTCTGTTTTGAATCATTAAGTTTATGAAAAGGTACAAATCTGTACTTTTCACCTGGAAAAACGTATTTAAGGTACACAGTTGGGCCTTAAAACCATAGTTAGATCTTTGAGGGAACATTTACATTGTTTGTGCTTTCATGAATGAAATATGTACCAGCACAGAACCTTTATTTCTAACAGTGTAGTAAATAGAAATGGCTATATTTTCCTTATAGATGCTGTGACCCTTGGTTCCCAACACCACCACTGTAAGGACATCTGTGTAAGTTTGTCTTCAATGAGCACATCAAACCACTCTGAATGACTTTGTTTACATCTCAGTGGTTGAATTGTACAGAAAGTTTGAAAAATGACTGGAATTCCTCTATAAGAGTTCAGCTTAGCTCTGTTCTCACTTTAATTGAACTGTTACTATTATATAGGGATGCATGGATGGATGGATGGATGGATGGATGGATGGACAGTTGCATAGGTCCTCTTTTATTAATCCCAAAGAGAATGAATGTAAATAAATGTAAGTAAACTGATTGACTGACTGTCAGAACTGACAATTTTATATTACTCTTAAGTGCTCTAGTCCATTGTTCTGTCACTACAATACCCAGCATGCATTACGCAAATGCCTCACACAACCACTGGGAATCCCCCCATGGAGATTAAGGAACCTACTGATGCACCACTGATGTCGAGGCAAACAAATACAGACATAACCTTCAGCTTCCTATCACTAAAGTTAGGTACTTGACTTTGTTCCACATTAGCCAGCTAACAGAAAATGAACGTATATATCAAACAGCCTGTCGTCGTGTATCCTCCCCAAAGCAGTTGTAGTTTTTCAAAAATTCCTCCTGCCTTCATGAAGCATCATCGAAAGAGCGTTTTCCAGTTCTTTAAAGTGGAAAATCATATTCTAGAAACTACCACAGAACAGCTGTACAAGGTGAGTAGGCAGGTTTTCAACAGGTGTAACAACTGTACTGTTCTTTATTTTGGCTGAAATGTCATTTTAAATAAAAGAATTTGCCATACTATATAAACATTTTTGAAACATGCTGTTCCTAGCCCAGGCATGTCAAACTAGGGACCTTTCGGGGTCAAAATGCTGTGGAGATTAGTGTTTACCCTCATCTAACCCTCTAAATTCAGTTCATGAAGGCTTTGCTAAGTAGCTGATGAGCTCAGGTGTGTTTAATGAGGCAGTGCGCTGAAGTCTGCAGTGTTTTGGCCTGCGAGCACTGGAGCCTGACACAGGTGCCCTAGTCCGTAGTCTTCAAACTGCAAAACCAGCCTGATTTGATTCGTTGTTGCGATGTCAAAAAAACCTGATGTGCTAACTGGCCCTGCCCATCCATGGGGACATTATAAGGAACATTTCAGCTTAGGCTGCTTTCTGAAAGAGGCCCAATACAGGGCAGCCAATCATAACAGAGCTCATTTAAATACATTGGTCTTAAAGGCACAGTAACAACAACAACAACAACAACAAAAAACAGCCTGTTTGATCCTGTGCGTTTATGTAGAAATGAATTTCGACAGGTTTTGGCACATAAATCCATAAATGTACACACTCAAAAAAAGATGGTTCTTCAATGATTCTTTGACAAAAGCAACGGCTCCATTTAGAACCACGAGTTTTATATGGAACTATTTACATGCAAAATGGCTCTTTGCTATTGTTGCACAACAGCTTGTAACGACAGAAGAGCCACTTTTATTACTATATTGGAGCATTTTCGAAAAGGTTCTGTAAAGGGCCATACGCAACACATTCTCCATCAATCTGAGGAACCTTTTCACCATGCAAAGAACCATTTATGGTTCCATATAGACCTCAGAACCATTCCCTTTACTAAAAACAACCCTTTTAAAAGTGTGTAGGATGTGGCCTCTTTAATATAAATCAGATTAAATGCACAAATATGATAGAATATGAATGGAGGTGTGTTGACATTGTCCTGTAATAGTCCAGAAATGTTGTATAATTAAAATGTATCTAATACATTTTATGTGAAGATATGTGAGAGTCACACATAGTTTGAGAGCTTTAGTCAGAGATATGCATCCTCCTTGACGGAATGAGAAGATTTATGATGGTCGTGAAGTCAATATTTTCCATTTGGTATTATGATAGAGCGCAAACTAAAAGCCAACGCAACGCGCGCGCGTATTTGTGTGTCAAGGGTTTGGGCTCCTCCAAGCTTTCCAGCACAATTATTGTATAAACAGGCACTTTTGAAGGCTTATAAATCTTCATCATGTGGACAGCCGGTGAAATATGCGACTGTCTGCTCGTGTAAATTACGTGCTCCAGCAGCCCATGCAATAAAGCGCGGGGTGGGCGGACGACACGCTCACTTGGCTGGGGAACCGGCTCGCGGCTCCTCGGCGCTGCCATAAATCACATGACGGAGCGGATGAAGAGTGCAAGCGGTCAGTGGTCAGCAGCCAGGGCCAGCTGGCACTCTCAATCACCGAGCCCACGCTCGCCGGACACATGGAGTGGGATGGGGCCGAGGTCAGCTGGAAAAAGCCACAGCGGGCAGCTTTTCATGCCGTTCACATCGCTGAAGGCTCCCCGAGGCAGCCCGCGTTATTAAAGGACAGGTTCTCTGTTTAGTTTTTAACCCAGGCCTTATTAAAACGGCTCTCAGCATGACCTCGACCGTGGCCTCAGTACTGAAGAATCGTCAGAAGCTTACTAGGCTTAAAGGGGAGCTTTAAGGAGACGTTCTACACAGTTAAACAGTACAGATGTAAACAAAGTCGTTCAGGGAGGTTTGGTGTGAAATACTACCTTCTAGAGACACTTACCGAGGCAGGATTGGTCACAGTGGTGGTGATGGGAACCA
This sequence comes from Pygocentrus nattereri, assembly GCF_015220715.1. NCBI lineage: Eukaryota > Metazoa > Chordata > Actinopteri > Characiformes > Serrasalmidae > Pygocentrus > Pygocentrus nattereri. The sequence continues at coordinate 9,774,859 of NC_051228.1, read as the reverse complement.
GATGTCTGAAGTGGTTAATGCCTCTAAAAGCTCCCTCGCAGACGGTAATTACACAAAAGTGGTTATGCTTGCGCCGCGCGATGCCTTCAGCAATGTGATCCGATTGCAGTCGGATTTCTACAGTTATCTGATTGTTTAAATGGTCAGGCAAACAGTAAAGAGAGCTGAGGTAAATCAAATTTCTCAGCGCATGTGATTTCTTTCGGCGTTTCAGTCCGCGCATGCGCGAAAACAGACCTCGGCACCAGAAAAAAGCAAGCCCTGAGACACAGCAAAACACTGCATGAAGCTGAAACCTACACTCTTGTCGAAATGATGTATGATGTATCTTCATATTTTCAGGTAAAGTGGCGTGATGATTTTATAAAAAAAAAAAAGATGCTGCGTGCAGTTTGAGTTTAACATTATGTTTACATTTACGTCTTCTTCTGTGAGTTTGTTGGTCGGTTGCAAAGCCTGCAAAGTCTGATTCGCATAGACCTGGAGTTTCCCATGATCTGATTACTCAATTGCACGTAAATGCGCTGATCGGATTACTGTCCAAATCATATTCTCTGCAGTGATCAGATTATTAAGTGCATGTAAGCACATTTATTTTTTAAATTTTTGGCCTAAAACGTCTTGTCAGTGCATTTTAATCCATTCATGGTGGAGGTGTGCATACAGGGTGCTGTTAGGCAAACTAGATCCCACCAAAAACCTTATATTTTCAGATTTTCCACATTTTTATCATTATAAACATTACACAATTGCATGAAATGGTTAGACATATGCTGCCTGAGGTCTGACACATTGTTTTATGATAGTTTTATGATAAGTTTTAGCTTAGTATTGTAATCCATTCAGGCGGAGGGGTGCATGCAGGGTGTTGAAAGGCAAAATGATGGTGACATTACATATCCAAACTCAGAAGACACGTGTAGGTTCACTGGGGGTTCTGGCTAAAGTTGTGTTGTAGGCATCCCTCGCTCCTATCAGCACCACTGTGAAGAAATCGGAGTCGGCAAGTTTCACACCATTTCACATCAAACCACAGAATGATTTTGTCTATATGTTTATATTGTTTATATTGTTTCATTTTGAAAAATCGGTGGAGTTCCCCTTGAAACAGTCCAGTGGTATAATCAACAAAGCTTCAAAACTTTTACAAATCTCCTTTTCCACCTCAGAATATAGTCATATGTGAATAACAGTAATATCACACTTGGTTTTATGGAAAAAAAAGAACAAAATGTAAAAACTCTCTGCTGTATATGAGAACGGATTTGCAGAAATGGAAAATAAAGCCAGTAAGCTTGGTCGTCAGCAGTTTTTCATGCAGTAGAACATCTAAAGACAAGCGTAACTAAACTGTTATTTTCCACTTTTCAAAAAGGAGATTTACAGGAGCTTTGAAAGCTTTAAGGAATAATGTGTTGTTTCCCTTCATAGTAAACAGGCTTCAGTGAACACTTTAGAAGCCTGCATTTAACACAAAGCCAAAACTTGTGTTTATTAAAGTTATAACTATATAGGCCCATTTCTGCCACTGCAAAAAGTATAGCCATCTAATAAGTCATAATATTAAAAAGGCTTTTCATATTTATGACTTACTTTCTCATAATAATGAATTAATATCTCATATTATTATGACTTTCTATCTAATAATAATATGATACCATGTCAAAAGTATGACTTATTTGTCATAAAAATGAGATCCTATCTCAAAACGTACAAAACAATGACTTACAGTCTCATAATAATGTGATATAATGTCATGATTATGATAATAATGAGATACTTTCTCATACTTATGGCTTAGCGTTTCATTATTATGACTTACTTCCTCATAATTGTGAGTTATTTAAGTTATTATGCCATAATAATGAGATCCTATCTCATAATTCTGGCTTAGCATCTCTTTATGACTTCTCATTATTATGATTTATTTTCTCAAAATAATTAGTTAATATCTCATAATTATGACTTCCTATCTAATAATAATGAGATACTATGTCAAAAGTATGACTTATTATGTCATAACAATTAGATCCTATCTCAAAACCTACAAAACTTTGACTTATAGCCTCATAGTGATGTGATATAATGTCATGATTATGATAATAATGAGAATTTCTCATACATATGACTTAGCGTTTCCTTATTATGACTTACTTTCTCATAATTACAAGTTATTGTCATAATAATGAGATCCTATCTCATAATTGTGGCTCAGCATAATTATGAGTTATTGTCATAATAATGAGATCCTATCTCATAATTGTGACTTAGCATCTCATTGTTATGACATACTTTCTTATAATTATGATTTATTATGTCAAAATAATGAGATCCTATCCTATAATTGTGACGTAGCATCTCATTATGACTCACTTTCTCATAATTATAACTTAGTATCTCATAATAATGACTTAGCATTTCATAATTATGACATAGTAAGTCATTATTATGAGATATTAAGTCATAATTACAAGATACTAAGTCATAATCTTGATAAACTTTCTCACCATTATGAGACACTATTATGTGTCATTATTATAGAATACTACATGGCCTTTTATATCTTCAAGTGGAGGCTCTTCAAAAGAGCTTATATATATATATATATATCACAAAAATATCACACAAAAATGACTTCCCATTGGTTGTCACTATTTGCTCCTCCCACTCCTCCATGTGCTTTTTGTTTACTTTTGATCTTCCACATGCATTTGTTTTGGTTCAGTCCTGCCCCCTTGTTTTCTTGACTCCACCCCTGATTTGTTTCACCTGTTTCCCACCTGTTCCTCATCATCCATGAGATTATTTAAGCCCTGTGTTTGCCCCTAGTTGTCGTTGGTCTTTGTTTGATCATGCTGATTGTTTGTTTGATGTGTTGGATGTTTTGCTTGTTCTGTTCGAAGTGTTTTAAGTATTTGGATTTCTTGTGTTCTTTGTCATGTCTGTCTGTGTTTGTAAGTCGCTTTGTAAGTCGCTTTGGATAAAAGCGTCTGCTTAATGTAATGTAATGTAATGTCTGTCCCTCCTGCTCTTCATATTGGCTACCTGAACCTGGACTGTCATGACCACGGCCCTGGATTTGCCCTCAATAAAAGTCGCTTATCTCAGCGTATGCGTCCGCCTCATCGCTCCCCACCATTACATTGGTCATTTTTTCCATTTATGTGTGTCCATGTCCATTCGTCCATTCAGCTCCTGCAGGTTATACAACTGGATTTTCTTTTCAGCATCACCTCCTTTCTGTATTTGGTGAGTCAAGAATGAATATTTTTGTCACGTAACTAAAAAACGTTAGTATAAAACTATCATTTCCCTGTGTGCTTGTTTGCTAGCATGCTAGCTGTACTAGCCTCAGTTTTGTTTGCTAGCTTCAGTTAGCTGAGGCAAAAAAATAGATAGTGATGACATATAGAACCTCAATAGAACCTCATCATCTACATACACCAATCAGCCATAACATTAAAGCCACCACTCATGTCCATTTCATCAGCTCCACATACCATATAAGTGCACTTTTGTAGTTTTTCAGTTACAAATTGCAGTCCATCTGTTTCTCTGCACACTTTGTTAGCCCCCTTTTACCCTGTGCTTCAAAGGCCAGGACCCCCCACAGGACCACCAGAGAGCAGGTACTATTTGGGAGGTGGATCATTCTCAGCACTGCAGTAACACTGACATGGTGGTGGTGGTGTGTTAGTGTCTATTGTGCTGGTACAAGCAGATCAGATGCAGCAGTGCTGGTGAAGTTTTTAAACACTGTCCACTCGCTGTCCACCTACTTTGTTTATCCACCTTGTGGATATAAAGTCAGAGATAGTAGCTCACCTGTTTCTACACAGTTTGTGTTGGTCATCCTCTGGTCTTTGTTCAGTGGTCACAGGGCACTCTTTTCCTGTATATTTTTCGTTGGTCGATTGTTCTCAGTCCAGCAGAGACACTGAGGTGTTCAAAAACTCCAGCAGCACTGCTGTGTCTGATCCACTCGTATCAGCACAACACATGCTAACAAACCACCACCATGAGAACGATCCACCAAACAAATAATACCTGCTCGGTCATGGTCCTGTGGGGGGTCCTGACTATTGAAGAACAGGCAGAAAGGGGGCTAATGAAGTATGAAGAGAAACAGATGTAATTGGAGTAAACAAGCTGCTACTCGTTGTTAGTTACATTAGCCTCGTGGCTTCAGTGCAAATGTAAAGAAGCTATCTCCAGACCCCAGACTTGCATTAGCTGATTGACTGTATTTGGGGTCACTTTACACAAAACTTCTACTTTAAGGTCAGCAAGTAAACACATGGTATAATAAATGATGGGAGAGTTTTGAGTAAAAAAAAACAATAAACAGTTGAACTTTCTTTACAAGTATATTTCATTTTATCTTAGGCCATTTTATCTTAGGCAATAATATTGTATCAAAAAACACCCTATCCTAGAGGTTTGAAAATAGGGCAAAAGACATTTTAGTTAATATATGTGCTGTCCATCACCACGTCCCCACAGGAATACCAATCTATGTAGATGTTTTCCATTTGAATCCAAATTCAAAGCTTCAAGATACAGCAGCACATTGAAAATATTGGTGTGTTAGTAATAACTGTATTATTAAAAGCAACATTAGCATGATAAGAGTACAGCGTTGTTTTTTTAAACCTATTTTCCGCCTGAAGAAAACAGCCGTTTAAAAGAGAATTGCGCAGATTTCTCAAAATGTCTGTGTATTTCAGTGGATGAGATGTAAATGGACTCATTCAGAGTTGTTTTGTGTGTAATGGTTCATTGTAGAGTAACTTACTGACTCTGTACGGTGGTGAACCAGGGGTCCACAAATATAGCCATTTTATTTACTATTCAAAACCACCAGTGATCCTACACACATCTTCTGAGTTTTACATGCCATGTTTTTGGTGGTAAAATAGTGTTAAATCTGAAAAATAAGATTCCTTAAAGGACTATTTTGCCTTAGAACCCCCTTCATGTATCCCTCCAGCATGAATACATTAAAATAAACGGATTAAAAGACATTTTATGCCTAAATCTTATAACAGAACTACTATAAAACAATGCCTTAGACATCAGGCAGCATGTTCCTAGCCTTCTCATGTAACTAATAAGTTTCTGTGAGGAGCTTTTAGAGGTAGCTGTCTGGTTCCTATCACTATCACTGTGAACGATTCTGACTCAGTAAGTTTCTCTAAAATGAATTTCAGACCAACTTTTGAATTATGCAGAAATTTTGAAAAATATTCTCCTTTAAAAGGACAGCCTGGAAGAACAGCGGTATAACCCAGAAGGGTCATGGTGGGCCTGTTAGCTCGTTTTGCTAGCTAAATGGCTCAAATGGGAGTTTGAGCTTTCAGGAGACTTTAAGCCTCTTAAAAGCAAGAGAAGCAAATTAACTATTAAACGGATAATATCTTTGTATAACACATTCTACTTACTCTAAGTGTGAGGATTCATTTTTAAAGTTTAAATAAGAGTTTTAAGAGTTGCAGGCATCATCTAGAAAATAGTACATTAACGCCATCTGCTGTTTGGTGTACAACATGACATGTGGTTTTGGTTACAGGAGCTCACTGTGCACACTACATTTACATGTAGTGAATAAAATAAAATAAATATAAAATAAAACAAGTGTTCCTACCGTCATTCACTCATACACACACACACACACACACACACACACTCATACCTGTGACCTTTACATTGTGCAAAGTATGAGTCTTAAAAGAAAAGGATTAGTGAGGTGACAGTCAGATAAGTGGGGTAATAAGGCAGGTAAGTGAAGTGCTAGAGCCGTTGGTGTCAGAGGATGGAGTTAAGTGCGATACTATATACCGACATATTTAGTGCAGTTTAGAAGCTGGAATATTGTTTACGTGTAATAATTCATTGTTTAAGGGAGTGATGCCTTGTGGGAAGAAGCCTCTCTGTAGCCTGGATGTCCTGATCCTCATCTGGCTGAAGCACCAACCTGAGGGAAGGTGCTGGAACAGGTGGTGTCTGGTGTGTGACGAGTCAGTGGAGATTTTGGAGGAGCCTGAAGAAGCTTGCAGAGATTTGAATGAATATATCGTCACATGGCTTCTATTATGGATGTGTGATGAGGTTCATGAGTGCTAACTACCTCAGAAACTCCTAACCAGGCCTTAAACTCATATTTAATGACCAACCACCATATTCTCATCCTGCGTCTGTCTGACACAATCAGTAGGCTGCCAGGTATTTTGCTGATAAGATTGCTGACAGACTTTAAAGGACTTATATCTTATTTTTCTTGTGTTTTATTTTTTCCCGCTGAGGTCCACTTATGACATCTGTGCGATTTTTTGTACTAAAAATAGTCATAATTCATTCTTACATGACCTCTTTTCAACCTTCTCCTCTTAAACAGGCTCCTAGAATTAAACAGGCTGTTACTATGCCTTCAAGGTCATCCTAAATTTCACAATTGACCTTTTTTATCCTTTGATTGTGTAGCCGGGCACCAACAGGCAGGGACAAAATGCTCTTAACAAATTAGGTAGCCTTTCACCTCCCCCTTCCACCACTCCCACCTTTCATCATATGAAATTCTCAGCTAAGAGAGCATCCAATTCGAGGAAGAAAAATGTGTAATGGTTTCCAGTTCATGTTGACTTTAAGACTGATTTATGTAAATGACTGCAGTTCTGATTGGCTGCCTTGTACCTTGCCTCATTTGTATAAAAAAAGGTTGGGACTGAAAGATCGTAAATTCAGTGTGAATGGGCGGAGCTACACTGCTGCAGGCTGAACTGGTGGACTAATATGGAGATACTGATTT